>NC_059291.1:33236227-33242319 GCF_017591435.1 Portunus trituberculatus | reverse complement strand
AAGGGGTTAAAATAGTGAAGACTGTGACCATTAACCTTCTGATGTCTATAAACTTTTCCTAATATCAATAAAATGGTTTAATGGTACACAGATCTCAGGGTAAAAATGTGTCCCAGTACTGAAGGGGTTGAAATAGTGAAGACTGTGACCATTAACCTTCTGATGTCTATAAACTTTTCCTAATATCAATAAAATGGTTTAATGGTACACAGATCTCAGGGTAAAAATGTGTCCCAGTACTGAAGGGGTTGAAATAGTGAAGACTGTGGCCATTAATCTTGTGATCTCCATACACCTCTCCATTTTATTGATATTAGCAAGGGTCTATGGTGGTCAAAGGATTAATGGCTACAGCCTTCACTATTTTAATCCCTTCAGTACTGGGACACATTTTTACCTTGAGATTTGTGTACCATTAGACCATTTTAATGACATTAGCAAGGGTGTATGGAGGGCACAAGATTAATGTGTGTGTGTTGTTTTAAAAATGTTGTTTTCATGTATATTATTACTATTTGATTGTTTACTTTGATTGCTCTCTCTCTCTCTCTCTCTCTCTCTCTCTCTCTCTCTCTCTCTCTCTCTCTCTCTCTCTCTCTCTCTCTCTCTCTCTCTCTCTCTCTCTCTCTCTCTCTCTCTCTCTCTCTCTCTCTCTCTCTCTCTCTCTCTCTCTCTCTCTCTCTCTCTCTCTCTCTCTCTCTCTCTCTCTCTCTCTCTCTCTCTCTCTCTCTCTCTCTCTCTCTCTCTCTCTCTCTCTCTCTCTCTCTCTCTCTCTCTCTCTCTCTCTCTCTCTCTCTCTCTCTCTCTCTCTCTCTCTCTCTCTCTCTCTCTCTCTCTCTCTCTCTCTCTCTCTCTCTCTCTCTCTCTCTCTTCTCTCTCTCTCTCTCTCTCTCTCTCTCTCTCTCTCTCTCTCTCTCTCTCTCTCTCTCTCTCTCTCTCTCTCTCTCTCTCTCTCTCTCTCTCTCTCTCTCTCTCTCTCTCTCTCTCTCTCTCTCTCTCTCTCTCTCTTATCTTTGAATATTTGTTAACGAAAAGTTGTTTAAAAATAATTTGTGAAGTTGAAATTTCTTAAAATTTTTCAAAGTTGAAAATTCATGTTAATATTTATTGTATATTATAAATTGATGTTAATATTTATTGTATATTAAGTTGAAAATTATTGTAGACAAATTCTTTTATATATTATTTATTATTAAGTTGAAAATCATTGTAGACTTTTTTTTTTTATACTGTTAAGTTGATAATTTGTCTATTTATTGTCTAGACTTTTTCACCATAGGATTTTGCTCACTTTTTATACTCAGTTTATATTTTTAAGTTGAAAATTTGTGTAGACTTTCTCTGTATTCTTTGTATATATATTGTTTTTATTCAGTTGAAAATATTTGGTTTTTTTTGCAGGCAATGTGTAATAATGTCAAAAATTGAATAAAAGTGTAGGGAGACTCTTGTATTTAATTTTAGCTCCAATATGCATCCACCTTATCTCCGGAGACTCTTTAGAGTATTTTCGACTTAGTACGATTTGTACGATTTTTAGGGCCCGTTTTTCGGCTTTTTTTTTGCCATTTTTTCTAGATTTTTACCATTTTAGTGTTTTTGGCCAGTAGTGCTGTATTTTATGTAGACCGTTTGAAGATTTTTCAGCCAGATGGTATTTTGGGACCATTTTTACATTAAGTTATTGATCAATGTCATGTAACTTTTTCGCTTTAGTTTCATTTCCTAACAACCACTTTTTGTATTGCTTATGATAATAAAAAAAGCTTCAAATCTAGCGCGTTTTATTTCTGGGGTGATCGTTTAGAGCGAGTGTAGGTGGTGGTCAATGGAGGCAATATTGGTGTGTCAGACGGATCCAAGCCAGCTTGAGGCGACTACTCACTGAAACCACCCACAACCCACAAATATTCCCAGGAAAGGAAATTTAACAAAACCCACAAATATTCCCAGGAAAGGAAATTTACCGAAACAAAAAGATTTCTTTACACATTATTATTCAGTAGTGACAACAGATCCAAGTACAGTGACACCACCATAATGAGGTGGTAGTGGCAGCAAGCGTTGAATAGGAGGATGTCTGCTATGCGAAGCTGAATCTCTGGACTGCGGTGGTGGAGTTAGTGGTGGTGGTGTAGCAGGTGTTTGCCAGGCCGCTGCGAGGCGAAGTCCCTCAGTGCCAGTAGCTGCGACGGCGACACGTGTATTAGCGGGACGGCAGTGAAGGACCAATGCGAGGCAGTGCCCCTCCGAGTAGCGGTAGCAGCGGCGGCAACGGTCAATGTAGGCGCAGTGCGAAGCCAGAGAGAGTCCTTCCCTGATGGTGCAGGCCGCACGGGATCGCTGCAGTCACGGCTTCGGATCACCAACTCCTGTAATGGAGAAAAATTATCTGATTATCTCCATATGTACCACGCCACACTGTCTTACAATACACACTTCACTGCCTCAGTCAGCCTCTCACTCGCCCTCCTCGATCGTTATTCCACTTACACTCCAGTTACACCCTTCTCCCTCGTTCTCCTCCCAGCGTCTCCCGTGTGACGTAGCATCCTGGCCCTTCATCCTGACACTCCCATCCCTTCATTCTCATCTCCCACGCCAGTCTCAGTAAACCACACCACGTCAAACCCCCTCAAACTTCCCCCACACCCGATCCTCACACCCACACAACCAATCTTGACACATTCATCTACCTGGTAAGTGGAATCTTCCGTGTCTGCCGTCATCTGTAGGTTCTCGTCTCCAATCCTCCGCCTCACCACACCTGCCTCGCCTCTATCACCCACTCATCCAGCCAGTCTCCCTCAACGGCGGCAGTGGCGGTGGGGGAGGCAGAGGTGTTGGTAGTGAGCATTGTCCGTTAAGTGCAAGGTAGACGAGGCTCATTACCGCTGTGGAGTCAGGCCTTTGGATCGTCAACGCCTGTAATGGACAAAAATAAGCATGAACAAAGCAGTACCTTGTTTACTTGTTCACTAATTATCCCTACAGCTAACAAGCAAGATTACCCTAAGCAAACTCCTTCACTGCCTCAATCAGCCTTTCACTCTTCATTCTACGTATTCTTACCACCACCACCACCAATACCATCACAAAAACATGAACAGCAGTATCTTTTTCACTAATTACCTCTAAATGACCAACAACACACATTCCCTTCACGTCTTCACTTCCATCCATAATGTGCCCAAACTCACTCTAAACACTTTATTCCCCATCTGTCTGACCTAAAACTCAACCACTGCCTCAGCCAGCCTTTCACTCGTCTCTACTCAGTTACACGTCTTCACAGTGCCCTAACCCAGCCAAACACTCGCACCACACCATCCATCCCTTCTGTCTTCTATTTTATCACACTGTATTCAGTTAGTTCCCACTCTGCCTCCTCTTGCCACGAGCCATTCACCCTCACTTCATTCCTCCCAGCCATTCTCAACCCTCTCCCCTCCCCCACACACACACAAACCCTCCCACCGTCACTCGTGAACCTCGAACCATTTACGCCAGCTTACCACTTCAAAACTAATTTCATGGTTATATCCCCAAACTTTTCGTTATGCTACCACATCTCGCTTCTAATGCACGTACCTTGAAACACCAGCCTCGTTACGTTAGGAAATCTTGTCCACTCATTCTTTTCGCCGATTCTGGTACCTATTCTATAACGAGGGAACCACAATGACTAACCTGAAACATTTTAGCCTCAAATACAACTTACTTAAAGGAGTTCTATAGTAACGCGACCCGTTTAATCCCTTCAGCACCAAGACGCGTTTTCATATTCCTTCTGTTACTATTTGGTGATTTTATACAACTTGAGAAACCTTGTGACATCCATACACGCTTTGTAATATCAATAGAATGATCTAATCGTACACATCTCAAGGTGAAAATGCGTCACAGTACTGAAGAGGTTAAGCGTAATTCTTCCTTCCTACACAACTACAATGACCACGAAAACACTACACTTGTTACAGCCATTACACAAATCTATTCTGAACCCACGTTACTCTAACCACACTAGTGAATGAACGACCATCTGCCCTTATTGTCATCTACAAGTAAATTTAACATCCACACGTAGCGATGGTTCCTGATACATCCTACATTGACACACACAGACATCGTACAATTAACCTTCCAATAGACGCAGTGCACATCCTACACATACCCAGTTATCCTTTATCATTCAACATTCCTAACAACCTTCAAGTTACTGACTAACAATTTCCTATCACCACTGCAGTGTCAACGCGCACACAACACCCAACACCTCACACCTACACTATTCGTTTACATAAAAACCACTAACCTCTCCTCCTGTGCTGTGCTGTGGTGTGTGTGGTCCGATAATCTCACAGCAGCGGCACGTCACCTCGCCGCACGAAGACCCACGTAGATCAAGCTTCCCGTTGCTGTTCCTGCCGCTGCTGAACGTCACGCCCACGACAAGACACAGACGGACACTGGGCTGCGTACACTCGAGGGGTCGGTGGTGGCGTGGTGGCTGGAGAGATGTAGCGAGCGTGGTGTCTGGATTAATACTGTTCCAGCTACTGCTGACGTTGCTTCGTTCTTGTCTCACCCCCCCCAACCTGCCAATAAGGAAAGAGCAACTTGAGGGCAAACGAGCATATGAAACGCTGCCAGTGAACCTAACCACTGGTCCACCACCTGGATATAAACTAGCCACGCTCTTTAACTCCTTCCAAACCAACCATTACACACACTCAATTGCATTAATTTGTTTCATCAAGCATTCTCACCTTCCGTGTAGTACTTACAATATACACGATTTTTTTTTTATCATTATGTTGTAACAGTTTGAAGCTTCCTTCGTAATAAATGATTATGATAAGATGATAATAATAAATCTCTCTCTCTCTCTCTCTCTCTCTCTCTCTCTCTCTCTCTCTCTCTCTCTCTCTAAGTGAACCCTGCCTGTAAATCAACGAAAAAAAAAAACGTATCATTAACGAAAATTGATTATGAAATAATAATCTCTCTCTCTCTCTCTCTCTCTCTCTCTCTCTCTCTCTCTCTCTCTCTCTCTCTCACGACTCCCTCCAAGTGAACCCTGCCTGTAAATCAACGAAAAAAAAAAAAGTATCATTAACGGGAAATGAGTATAATATATAATAACTCTCTCTCTCTCTCTCTCTCTCTCTCTCTCTCTCCAAGTGAACCCTGCCTGCAAATCAACGAATCAATATTAAAAAAAATTAGTAAAAACGTATCATGAACGGATCACTTTTCTAAGGAAGCTTGAGTTGAATTGAGTTGTAAAGACGGAAATGCAACACGTTAGAAGAATGGATAGCTAACCCTTTCAGTACCGTGACACATTACGATATCCATGCTCTACGCTTACTACTGGGTGACTTTATACAGCTTCACAAACTTACGTGGGGATTAAGATAGTGAAGACTGTGGCCATTAACGAGAGTGGTGATGGAGCTGGTGCGATTGTTAGCCAGTCAGGCAGTTAGGCAGGAGCGAGGAGGCATTAAGCTACTCTCTTAATGAACCCCTTCAGTACTGGGACACATTTTTACCTTGAGATTTGTGCACGGTTAGACCATTTTGTTGACATTACCAAGGGTCTTTGGAGGTCACCAAGTTAATGACCTGCAGGGCTGGAGCTGGTGACCTATGCTTCTTTGAATTATTACACCGCCGATAATGGTGATTGTAGTGATGATGATAATGATATGATGATGATGATGATGGTGATAATATAGTAGTAGTAGTAAAATAATAATATTAAATAAATAAATAAATAAATAGATAAATAAAATAATAATGATAGTAGTAGTAGTAGTAGTAGTAGTAGTAGTAGTACGATAAATGATAATAATAAATAAATAAATAAATAAACAAATAAAATAATAATGATAGTAGTAGTAGTAGTAGTAGTAGTAGTAGTAGTAGTAGTAGTACAATAAATAATAATAACAATAATAATAACACTAACAACCACTCACAACAACAATCACTAATGCCACAACAATCAGGCGATGAGAGTAAAGGTGAGGACAGTCAGTTAGAAAAGAAAGATAGGTAAGAGGAACAGCCAGCCTATCTAAGAC
>NC_059291.1:33213727-33231227 GCF_017591435.1 Portunus trituberculatus | reverse complement strand
CTCTGTTTTTGTGGTTCACCTTTTTCGATTTCAATTTAAATTTTTTTCATATTTGTTTGTGTAGAAATCTGTCCAAAGGAATTACAAAAGCACTCGACCATTTCCTTTGTCTCACTTTTGGAAATAAGGAAAATGTGTGGAATTTAGTTCAGCTCCCACACATCTAGCTCCTCTTGTCGCTGTCGTTCTTATTTCAACTTTATGCTCAATTTTATAATATACTTGCATTCTTTCGATGGATGAGTCGTTGTGTGGGTGGCACTCCCGACAAACTCCATGTTCCTTTGCAATTCAAAACCTCCTTTCACTCCATTTTACTCCTCCTTGACTCCGACCTCTTTCGTAACTGTAATAACCTCCCTTTTAAAATGCCCTGAAAACATGCCAAACTGTATCAAAATGTCCTGAAAACATGCCAAACTGTATTAAAATGCCCTAAAAACATGCCAAACTTCTTAAAATGCCCTGAAAATATGCCAAACTGTCTTAAAATGCCCTGAAAACATGCCAAACTTCTTAAAATGCCCTGAAAATATGCCAAACTGTCTTAAAATGCCCTGAAAACATGCCAGATTGTCTTAATATGCCCTCAAAACATGCCAAATTGTATTATAATGTCCTGAAAACATGCCAAACTGTATCAAAATGCCCTGAAAACATGCCAGATTGTATTAAAATGCTCTGAAAACATGCCAAACTGTCTTAAAATTTCCTCAAAATATGCCAAACTATTAAAATGCCTTGGAAACATGCCAAACTAATAAATGCCCTGAAAACATGGTCTTTGAGATAAGAGATACCACAAATATTGCCCCCTTTAGCCCAGAAATTACCCTGAAAAGTCCACATGATTGATTGATTGATACATTTATTGTTATATTAATAAATAAATACAACAAAGGAAGAGGATGGACCTTGCCACCCAGCCCCTGGGCAAAGACTTAAGGTTAAAGTATCAAAAATATAACAATAGACAGTATACATAACAAGAATACAAGTATATACTTCAATAAATAAATACAGATATTGCACACCTTATTGCCAAAACATCCTACAGTCTGGGAGCAAACTGAGTATATCCCTGAGAGGGGTTGAGTCTAGGAGATGGTCAATGCGGCTATACAAGTAATGTTGACCTTGTGGCCTAAATTTAGCAATGAGAGGACATTCCATGATATAGTGACGCAGAGTGTCCCCTTGGTGCAGCACACAGCACAGCACTGACTTCCCAAAAGTATTTGTAACCTATGAGCCTCATTGCCACCCTGTCGTGTGATGCAGTGTACGTGTCTCCCGTAGGTGTAAGCACAGCTCTGGGAGACATGTCCATAATGAAGACTAGTGCTACTGCCCATATGGCAACAAAGCTCCAACTGATCACTAATGTTATTATGTACAAAGTCCTTAATGCCACTTATAACATAATCCAGAGTGTACTCAGCGCCAGGGTTCACTGTGTCATCTTGGAGGGCACACTGAGCAAGGCGGTCTGCTTTTTCATTTAGCAGGATACCCACATGAGAGGGTATCCAGGTAAAATGGACCATGGCACCAGCACCTTCTAGGGCTTGGATGAGATCAAGACGCTTAAGTAGTAGTGGTGGTGGTGGATGAGATGATAGAAGAAGCAAGTCTGGAGGAGAAACAACACAAGGTATGATGTCTAATGTTACTGTAGCACTTTTTTTTTCATGACCCGATGAAATATAAATAACGTGATGCTCACATCACATATCATACGTTTATAATATATTTAAAAATCACTGTATCATATATACGTAGTTTTGTGTGTGTGTGTGTGTGTGTGTGTGTGTGTGTGTGTGTGTGTGTGTGTGTATATATATATATATATATATATATATATATATATATATATATATATATATATATATATATATATATATATATATATATATATATATATATGTGTGTGTGTGTGTGTGTGTGTGTGTGTGTGTGTGTGTGTGTGTGTGTGTGTGTGTGTGTTTAACCTCTATTTCTTTTCTTTAGATTCGAACAAAGAAACATTTGTGAAGAGACCTGAAGAGGCCATGTCACCTGCAACGTATTCGGATGGATCACGATTCACTGCGTGGGTGACGTAATTATAATTCAAGGGCGCTTCACGGCAGTAAAATATTTGGAAATCTTGGATCAGTTCCTCCTATCATCTCTTCGGAGACATTCCTGATCTGCGTGAACCTTTTATTTATGTGCAGGACAGAAGTCCTATTCATATGGCAAGGGACGTTTCGGCGTGGTTTCAGGACCACGCTCATGAAATTCAATTACTTGAATGGCTCCCAAAAGGATGTGACTGCAATCCAATTGAAAATGTTTGGAGACACATTGCTAACAGTTGGGAAAATTGGCAACCCTGCCTACCTGCCTTTGGCGACCCACCTAACATATAACATAACATAACATAAATAATAGGATAACAAAGGGCCACCAGGGCCCATCTAGGTTATCCTATATCAGTCGCACAGCGACCTCGTCATCAGTACTTAAAGATACACTTACAAGTACATAATACATTATATACTAATTCTAAATATTTGGCCCATTAACAGGGCTAAATCCTGCAGCGAAATCCTGTACAATCTGTGATCCCCATACATGGGGATCATGTCTTGTTTAACTATAGTAAATTTCTTATAAAAACTATCATGCAGCGCTATACATAATTATAAATCTAATAAATTTAAGTGCTTATCTAATCTGTTTTTAAACATTGTCAAACTAGTACTATTTACAACCCTCTCTGGCAATGCATTCCAGAAGTCTACCACCCTATGACTAAAGAAATATTTCTTATATCTAACCTGCAGCCTTGCTTTCTAATCTTCCTGCCATGATTTCTAGTTCTATTTCCCTCCTCTAAGGGAAAGAAAGACCTCACAACTATGTAGTTTGTATCTGAGAACATTTTAAATAACTCTATCATATCCCCTCTTATACATCTCCTCTCAAATGAAAACATGTTTAATTCCTTTAATCTATCTCTATACTCCAGGCGCTTTAATACTGGTATCATCCTAGTTGCTCTTCTCTGAACTGCTTCTAACATGTTGATATCCTGCCTATAATGGGGTGACCAGGCCTGTATGTAATACTCTAAATGGGGCCTAACATAGGAATTATATAAGCTACGCACCACTTCCTTACTTTTATAACTAACATTTGTATTTATAAAAGCCAGGATCCTATTTGCCCTATTTCTTGCTTCTAAACATTGCTTTGAAAATTTCATAGTCCTGTCTATCACTACTCCTAAGTCCTTTCCCTCCTCTTCTGCCTCTAGCCAACATCCCTCCATCTCATAGCTAAAGTTTGTGTTGTCTTTACCTAAATGCATAACCTGACACTTTTTAGAATTAAACTCCATCTGCCACCTGTCTGCCCATGCTATCAGCCTATTCAGGTCTCATTGTATTCTGTAATTGTCCTTTTCACTCTGTATTACAAAAAATACCTAGTTCTTCGTTAACTCACATCTATTTCACAAGTAATAATAAAAAGTAAAATAAATAAACAATACAATCAAATCGGAAAAATAACAGACACTGAGAAACAGATGAGTAAAACATTTGTAAGTACTGATGAACAACTGGAAGTAAACGCTCTCCTTACCGCCTGGTGCCTGGGCCTTGCAGGTGGCGCCTCCCTCACCTCTTTGTAAACAAACCAAAGCACGCCTAGGCTTGGTGAGTACTTCAACATTTGTGAGGTTATTGGAGTGTGTATTGTATGTGGCAGCTCCATTCTAATAACAGTGTTTACCAGGAAAGTAATGTGAGTGGTGGTCCAGATGACAAGCTGATAAAAAAAAAAAAAAAAAAGAATAGTTGCATGTACCAACAGTCCAACACTGAGTCTGACTGCTCTAGCAATGTTGTTTCACTCAACATCCTCTTGACAGTAAGCCACACTATCATAACATATTATAATTGCCCCCCTTGAAGAATATTTCCGGCACTCTCTTAAAGAACACATCCTACCCGCTCTCCTTGATTCCTGCTGGCTCCCCCTTCGCAGCTCCACCCAGCTGATTTGATGTCACATACATGAAGCCACGCTAATGGTCAACAAGCGTGAGAGAGAAGTAGAAAAAAATAGAGGAAGTGGGGATTGAAATAGATAAAGAAAATGAATTGAAAACTAGAATTAAAACAGCATAGATAGGAATAACAAAGCAATAACACAAAGAAGAATATAGATAATGAATAGTGGAATAGGAAGAAATGGGGATGAAAATATGATAATGAATTAGGAAATAGGAGTAAAAGATTATTTAAAGCAGCGGATAGAAAGGAAATGGATGACGGACAAGAGAAGAGGATAACAAATAAGGGATTAGGAGGAAATGGTAATGAGGATGATAACGAATAAAGCAATAGGAGGAAATGGTAATGGATAAGGGGATAGGAGAAAATGGTAATAAAACAGCAGATAGAAAAAAAATTACAAATAAGGGAAGATGATAACAAATAAAGGGGAATGAGAGTAAAACGGGATGAAGGAAAACAAGAGAAAGAGGGATGAATGAGAGTAAAACTTAGGGAGATAAAAGGAACAATGGAATAATAAATGGAGGAACTTACAGGGTTCATCAGGTCATGGAAAACCTGGAAAAGTCATGGAATTTCAGTTTTTTCCCAAGGCCTGGAAAAGTCATGGAAAAAGCTAAAAAAAAGGCCATGGTCATGGAAAAGTCATGGAAATTAAAAGGCATGCTTATGAAAAACAGCGTTGTTATTTTCTTGCTTGCGCATCCGTACTGTGACTAGAAACTTGTTCGTTTTAGTAGCTACGGCTTGTGTGTTCCAGTGATCTTGAAGGTAATACTGGTACGAGTTGCAAGTAGTTCTTGGCAGGTCCAGTCATACTGGGACGGTTTTGAGTGAGAAGCCAGAACCAGTCAGCCCACCCAGACCTGGTAAGTGGGGCTAAATACCTCAGCCTAAAGGGTTCATCTGACAGGCTGGGGTAGTTAGCCCCAGACTCAACTCCCTGCTTGTTTGTTTTTTAGTTTAGTCTAATGATGATTTTCATTTCAGATAACTGAATAGTAGGAGATGCCTGGAAACTGTTCATTTAATGATGTATAGCTGCATAAGCCAGTTTTCTCCATTTGACTTCAAATTTACTGATACTCAAAAGTGATGATATGGTGTTGCCCCGCCAAGGTAGAATATCAAACATTCACCTCCATAACCTATAATGTGGTCCCATGACTCTTCTTCCTTACTTGTTGTTTTCATGTCATGGAGCATGTAAAAAGGTCCTTTAATTCTTTATTTTGGGCATGGAGAAGTCAAGGAAAAGTCATGAAAGAAATTCTGTAACCAAGGGAAAGAACCCTGAACTTAGGATGTACTTTTACATGGCAAGATGTTTTTTTTTTTTTTTTTTTTCCCCTCCTACAGGCAATTTTGCTGTGTCACTCGTTTTCCTCCAAAAGTGGTAGATTTGAAAAAAATTTGTCTTATAAACAATTTATAGCGTTTATGTAGTTATGGGTTGAAATTACTCAAAATATAAAGTTCTGTAAGTTGAGACAGGCAAGAAAAGCCATGTTGCCTTTGGTGTAAGAATATTATACCATTATCTGAAGCAATTATATGGCTTTAAACTATCTTTATTGGTAACACTTTTTGAATTCACGTTTTTTTTTTACTTATGAGGCGACTCAACCCTACACTTGTACATCACATAGCTAATGTGCATCTCCACATTTCATTACTTGGCTTTTCTGATAATTCATATATATATATATATATATATATATATATATATATATATATATATATATATATATATATATATATATATATTAAATATGTGTGTCTCTGTGTGTGTGTTTTATGTAAGATGGGAAACTGACCAAACACACACACAAAAAAAAAAAAAAAGAAATGATGGCCCTTTTAATTGCCAGTCCCAGTGTGTGTGTGTGTGTGTGTGTGTGTGTGTGTGTGTGTGTTAATCTTAAGATAGCTATGAGGTAAAAAAAAGTTGTAATTATGTAATGTGTATAAAGTGGAGACTCAGTACTCGAACTTAATTTTTTCTAAATGGCTGTTTGAGTATCAAAAAGTTTGACTATCGATACCTGTAAATCAGGCAGTTTGTTCTAATCTTAGGAAAACCTCAAGTTTATAAAAATTTCAGTGATTTTTCTTTTGTAATTTTTATTTGCACATACTGTAAGTGAAGACTGGTGATGGATAATGTAGAAGAGAAGGGGAGGAGGAGGGAGGTCATCTAAGGACGAGTCACCATCCATGAAAACGTCTGGTGTGATTCCTGTGAACCCACTAGTGGAGGGATGTGCCAACTAACATCTGCACTTTCATTAGATTCCTTATTTTCACCACCAGTAAGCCTCTTTGGTGCCGTTGTAAGTTTCTAAATTAAAAGTTACCGACAAAATGCAGAAGAATGTTGTTTTTCTCAAGATGCGGCAGGACTAGGGATGCGCACTGGTATACCGGTATACCAGAATACCAGCAATTCTTTCTTTTTTAACCGGTAATACGATATCAGAATGGGACAATGGTGGCAGTGGAGAGGGAGATGCCAGAGCTTTGTTTACAGCCCTGTGTGCAGATGTTCGATTACCAGATATTTTCACCTCTAATAAGCTTTTGGCGTTAATGTAAGTTTATAAATGAGACACTACATATAGAATGCACAAAAATGTTATTCTCAAGCTTGCAGCAGCACAACTGGCAAAGGAGAGGCCAAGGAGCCTTTGTTTACAACCACGTGTGTGGACGTTTGACTATCAGGTATTTTCTTGAGTGTTAAATCTAACTTTTGCATTTGAGTATTGAAAAGTTTGACTATTAAGACATTCAAGTATTGAGTGTCCACTGTAGCTATATTTACACTGTATACATTGTTTCTCCTGCATATAAAAGATAGAGAATAAATTAGTATTAACCCTTAACGTATGATGATAGTTTCGGGATGATTGTAGTGTCGCGTGTGGAGAGGTGGGTATTGTTCTGGGAATCAGGATTTTTCCTCACTAAACGTTTGAATCTCTCTGCTGTCCTGGGGCAAGTGGAGGTATCTGGCATCTTTTCTCGCTTGCCTGCTTGAGCCTTGAGACGTGTTCCCTCACAATAGGTCATCCTTTCCCATTTCGAGGTGACATCTGGCAAGCCCCATGACCCGGAGGGAGGAAACGGTACTCTGAGTAATGTTATGTCAGTGTTACTCAATAGTGACATTGAGAACAGTGATGAAAATGAAGACTGATTTTTTTATTGAGACATAAGAAAGTGAATACAGTAGTGATTCTGATGGTGATCTAGGAGACAGAGACCAACCCTCACAGTGACATTCATAAACCTCCTCATGTACTCCCCTTGAGCAATGCGCTGGTGTGTGTCACCCATGGTTGCCTCTACAGGACTCTGCTTGTCGGCCAAGTCACGTCAATCCCATTGCTAATAAGAGTTGCCAGATTTCAATTATTATAGTAATCCACAATACTTGTAATATGTGGTTTCTTTTTCTTTTCCTGTTTTGCACATCATTTCGTATTGTATCTGAGTTTGCTTTTCATGACATGAAAGTGCAAAAGTTCCTACTTTTACATCAAATTCAAATGGCCGAAAGAGAGAGAGAGAGAGAGAGAGAGAGAGAGAGAGAGCACTCGCGCTCTGTTATCGGAGCTTGGGGAGTATTTCTTAGCGGTGGGTTCTGCCTTGGGTTCAGGGAGAATTTTTTGATATGCAATAACTTTGGTGTGAGAGGTCATAACATGTTGAAAATTACATCGTTGTACTCAGAATAACACAAAGAAATATGCTTTTATAAGGAAAAAATCTTTTAACATTTTTGACAGGTGTGATTTTTCCCCACTGCAACAGATGGAAAGTAAATCAACTCCCCGTACTTTAAGGGTTAATTACCTGTTTGTGTATTAATTTTGTGTGTGAGATCATGTTAGGATTTGGCTTTTTTGTTGGAATGAAATGAGTGGCAAGATGCAGTTGACTAACATGATATTTTTTTTTTCAATTTTACAGACAACTATGGCCTTCTTTGGAAAACTGTTCAGGACCATTATAGGGAGAGAAGAACAATCTGGGAACACTGTGTGTGAGGTTGGAATATCAAAGTTTGCCAGAGTACATGTAAGTTGCCAGTCTCTTCTTTGTAAAAATATATATATATAAATATATATATATATATATATATATATATATATATATATATATATATATATATATATATATATATATATATATATATATATATATATATATATATATATATATATATATATATATATATATATATATATATATATATATATATATATATATATATATATATATATATATATATATATATATATATATATATATATATATATATATATATATATATATATATATATATATATATATATATATATATATATATATATATATATATTATATTTTTTTTTTTTTTTTTTTTTAATTAATTAATTTATTTTATTTATTTATTTATTTTTTTTATCTCATCATATGATACTTTTTTTCAGCAAGAACACTAGTGATGGGTAATCTACCTAGTAGCTAACAAGTACAGATTTTTTTTTTCCTTGTAAATTATATGTGAATTTAATTCTAACATTGTAATCTTTATCTATGTATCCCAGCATTGCTGTCATTGATAAGGAAAGAATTATTCTTTTTGAAGACTTTTTATGTTTCTGTCATCATGACAGGATCACTTCCATAGTCATAGTCATAATTTATAGCTTGCTAGGTAGCCAATAAAGCCAATGTAATGTAATCTTTTCCCCAGCTTACCCTATATATATGCTGGATTATTAGACAAAAATTTAAATAGTTAAAGAAATAAAAAAATCAAGGCTATGATTGGATTAACATAAACAGTATTTGCCAACATCATAGTTTCTGTAAGCCCAATCAGCAACTGATGATTGCAATTATGGCATGGCTGGGTGCGCTGACACGTGATGACATCAGTAAACATCCATAGAAAGGGTAGCTCACCCTGTTATGGTGCCAATAAATTGTGTACATGTTATGCTGCAGAATTAGATCCAAGGTACTGTGGGCATAATGTTCACCATGGGTTTAGCAGTGAGTTTCTGGGGAGGAAAGGCTGCTCAGTCCGTGATAATTTCAAATGCGAGAAGGGACCACTTCTTATGTAATAACAACGGACATGCATTTTACTAATTAGTTAGATTTGCACTAAATCAAAAGCACACACTAATGACAAATATGGCTTCGCCTATCTTCTCCAGGTTTTTTTTACTTCTCTGACAATCAGGCTTATGACTAATGTTTTGGGTGATGTAGGCTTGCCAACCTTAACTGGGAGTCCTCAAACCTTGGTAAACAATCCTGCAAGCAACTGGTACATCCTATTTGTTCAACTACATATTGCTTTCATTGACAAACTTATAAAAAGACTGTGGAACTGACCCATGGATACTATTGGGTACTGTTTTCCATTTCCTAAACCTAAACTGTACCTGTTTCATACCTTAATTGGGTGAAAGTTGTGATGACATTTTTTTTGTAGGTTGTGAGCCGGGAGGACTGTCTGGTTCTCTATGGGCCTACAGACACCAATCAGTATGAGCTGCTTCTTCAGCAGCCAGTTCAGAATTCACTTTCAAAAGCTTATAGGTAAGTTTAGGCTTATAATTACTGTAGCCTTAGTTAAAAGTGGGACTCTCATATTGATTTATACTGGTCAGAAAGTTCTACTGTGTTGTGACAGCACAGGTTCATTGTAATGTACAATATTCTGGCATCACTCAATGATCAATGCATCTTTTATATGTAGTATAATGATTTCCATATGTCAAGATCTCAAGAGTTGTTTTTAGTACAGATACAGATAGTCCCTGATATTTTATGGGTTCTGTCGCAGAAAAATGCATTTGTAGAGTGAATGATTGCTTACTGAACTTAAGATTGAGTATGCATATTAGGAATGCATTCCATGATCTTCATATTTGTGTCCTCAAAAAATCGTTAAAATTATGAAATATCATATTTTAATACAGTTATTGCTTAAAGTAATTAAATGTTACATAATTGAAGTAAACAAGTATAGCCACAAAAATAGAGCAATAGTATATATATATATATATATATATATATATATATATATATATATATATATATATATATATATATATATATATATATATATATATATATATATATATATATATATATATATATATATATATATATATATATATATATATATATATATATATATATATATATATATATATATATATATATATATATATATATATATACCCAACATTGTTGACCTTTTTCTAACCTTTAATCCTGCTGTTATCCTCTCTTCTCCATTAGGGAGCCTGTATCTTGTCATATTTTTCCAACCCCTCCTGAGGATCTCCCAAAGTGGAGATTCCTCTGTCATTTTACTTCTGCCAGTTTGGGGGACCTGAGGAGGTATTATACTGATTTTCCCTGGAATGAGGACTGCTTCTGTGTGCAGATAACAGAGATGATAGTGTCTGGTATGGAGGATCTCATACTATACATGATAGAGAGGTTGCCCACAAATGGTACTTGAGCCTTCCATCACCTTAATCTCAAGCACTTTATATTTCTGCCTGGAATCATGCGAAGTCTGTTCTCCAACTTGGTACACATTCCTTCATTAATAGAAAATGTCAAAATCTTTTAAATTTCAACTCCCCTCTAGTCTTCTGGCATCTGGCCAAAAAACATCTCCAATAATTTTACTTCATCTTTCCCTCCTTTATTTCACTCTGTAGGCATCACTGCCATCATATTTGTTTCTAAAGCTGAACTCTTCTCTTAGACCTTTGCTAACAACTCCACCTTGGATGATTCTGGGTTTGTTCTTCCCTCTCCTTCTTCCTTTCACTTTCATGCCTACAATTAAAGTTCTTTCTAATGATGTTTTCCATGCCCTCGCTGGCCTAAACCCTCTGAAGGCTTATGGACCTGATGGGATCTCTCCTAATGTTCTCAAAAACTGTGCTTCCATGCTTGCACCTTGCCTGGCCAAACTCTTTCAGCTATGTCTATCAACTTTTACTTTACTTCATGCTGGAAATTTGCCCACATTCAGCTTCTTCCTAAAAAGGGTAACCATTTTAATCTCTCAAACTACCCTATAGCTTTAAACTTTTTGCTTATCTAAAGTTTTTGAATTTATCCTTAATAGGAAGATTCTCAAACATGTCACTTCACAATATTCTATCTGATTACCAGTATGGCTTCCATCAAGGTTGCTCTACTGGTGATCTGGCTTTCCTCACTGAGTCTTCTCTTTTACAGATTCTGGTGAAATTTTTGCTGTTGCATTAGACATATCAAAAGCTTTTGATAGAGTCTGGCACAAAGCTTTGATCTTAAAACTTCCCTCTTACACCTTCTATCCTTTCTTCAACTTTATGTCAAGCTTCTTCTCTGACGGTTCTATTGCTGCTGTGTAAGACAACCACTGTTCATCTCCTATTTCCTCTTACACCTTCTATCCTTTCTTCAACTTTATGTCAAACTTCCTCTCTGACTGTTCTATTGTTGCTGTGTAAGACAGCCACTGTTCATCTCCTAGATCTATTAACAGTGGTGTTCCTCAGAGTTCTGCCCTGTCACCCACTCTCTTCCTATTGTTCATCATTGGTCTAAACCAAACTTCTTAGCCTATCCACTCTTACGCTGATGATACCATCCATATCTTTTCAGAGATGACCATCCCTTCAGAAAGTTAATAGTTCCCACTGTGATGTCACAGAATGCCTGACTTATGATCTCCCTAAGATTTCTGATTGGAGCAGAGTAATCTTAGTGTTCAGTGTCTCAAAAACTTGATTCCTCCATCTATTAACTTGACACAGCCTTCCAGACAACTATCCCCTCTTCTTCAGTGACACTCAACTGTCCCCCTCTTCTACAATGAATATATTCAGTCTATCCTTTCCTTATTAACTAAGCTGGAAACTTTACATCTGATCTTGCTAAAATGGTTTCTATGAAGTTGGGCGTTCTTGGGCATCCCCGCCAGTTTTTCTCATCCTCCCAATTGTTAATCCTGTCAGTAAAAGTATTTGAGAGATTTTTTTTATGAATAAATGGCAATGATACATACTTTACACAGAAGGAAATACAAAGAAATTTTTATTGTGCAAGGAAATTTGTCACTGTGAAGATTGATTCCAACGGTGTCTGCAATATTGAATGGAGCTGAGTAGAATGTTGTGGATGCAAGAGGTGGTAGGAGACTTTATTCTTTGCCTAGATTTGCCTCAAAACTTCAGCAAGTTGATTGGCTTATTTTCTTTAGTATTAGGCTATTATATGTTAATTTGAGCAATTTGATAAGTAAAGATGTTTATGGTTCTTATGAATGTAATAGTAGTGTACCATTTTAGCAATGCTATATAGGTGATTTGCAGTAATATAAACCATGCTTATATCTTCACCTGTTGAATTTTATAAGTTCTTTACATGTTCAGTTTTTAGTATTAACCACATTTTTGTATGCTAACGCTGTGCAGATTTAAAACATCATGCTTAATAAAAAAAATAATACATACTGTAGTAGGATAGTTTGAAATAGCAATACTAACTAAATTTTTTATTTATTTTTTTTTTCACCAGCCTATTCCGAATAGCAGACCAAGATGATGCACAGATCCGTTTCATGACTTTGAGGGAGGTGCTTCCACTGATGGTGCGACATATACCGCATGAAATCATTAATCAGCAAGGACTGCAGACAGTGTGCGACCTAGTGAGGGATCATCAGACCTGGACAGTAGCTCACATTGCAGCATACCTTGGTTATGCTACATTGTTCTTTCAGGCTGATGTGGTCAGGTATTTAATATTTTTCATTTTGTATTTGTGTGTTCACATCTTGCTTTATATAGATGTTAATGATTAACATTTTGAGAGAGAGAGAGAGAGAGAGAGAGAGAGAGAGAGAGAGAGGTGAATTAAGAAAGGTATAATTTTCTAATGTGGAGTGCAGAAAAATTATATGAAAATAGCTTGATAGCACATTCATGGGTCAAACTGTGAGAATATTACATACAGTGCTACTGCAGGATATGTCCTTAATCTGTTCTGTGACTTACTATACATTCCAAGGGGAAAAGAAAAAATCATTTGCACTGCAGCCAAATGGATATAATATGGTAGTAATGTGATACTGGAATCACAAAGGTTGAAAGATGAGGCAAAACATTCTGTCAGGGGTGGGGAGACATGGGAGTGAGTGAGGATGGGAGTGTGGATGGTAGTGGCAGTGGTGAGTGCACATATCACACACAGTCTCTACATCATATATATATATATATATATATATATATATATATATATATATATATATATATATATATATATATATATATATATATATATAATACAGTGGAGACTGGATACTTAGACATCTTAATAGTCGAACTTTTCAATACTCGAACACAATAGTTTGATTTAATACTCAAAAAAATACCTGATAATTGAATGTTCACACATGTGGTTGTAAATAAAGGCTCCCTGATCTCTCTCTCCCCCCCATTCTGCCAGTTGTACAGCCGCAGTTGTCAGAGGCGGTGGCATAGTGGATAAGGTGGTGAGCGTGGGATCGGGCAGACGTCCACGCGTAGGTTCGAATCCCACCACGTACAGCCTTAAAACACTTTGCCATTTGTCGAGTGGTTTAAAGTGACCTACATATCACCATGATACCCAGGTTCTAGGTGGTTACACTCAAGATGAGCTTGGGTGGTGATATGGGCCCTAATATGGGTACCACTATAAATAAAATTGCCTGCGCCACTAATGGGTGGAAGCTGAACAGCGCTTCCCATACTCTCTTCAAGTGTGCCTACAGATGCTATAGGCCTTACCGAAAAAAAAAAAAATTTTTTCATGCATTCCGTTTATAGTTTTTCTTTTATAGACGTTAAAGGCTTATCAGTGGTGAAAATATCTGGCAATCGAATGGCCACACACATGGTCGTAAACAAAGCTCTGTCATCTCCCTAGGCTCGGCCACCATTGTCCTATTCTGATATTGGTTCTACAAGTAGTATATATTTTTCATGTGGTAAAATGATATGCTGTATACCTGTGTGCATCCCTAGTCCTACCAGTCTTGAAAAAAACATCATTCTTCTGTGTTCGGTAGTGTTTCATGTACAAATTTTTATGGCTCCAGAGAGGCTTATTAGTGGTAAAAATAAGGAATCTAGTGAGACTGCAAGTGTTAGTGAGCAATAGCCCTTCACTAGCGGGTTCACAAATATCCCACAAGGAGAAAAGTTATAAAGAAGTTTTCATGGATGGTGACTTGTCCTCCGATGACCTCCCTCCTCTTCCCCACCCTTCTCCCCTCCTCTTCTATGTTATCCATCACCAGCCTTCAACTTTCGTTATGTACAAATCAAATTATAAAAAAAATTACATTGAATTTTTATAATCTTGAGGTTCTAGTAGGATTAGAATGATTTATAGGCATCAAGAGTTGAACTTTTGATACTCAAACAGCCATTGGGAACGAATTAAGTTCGAGTATTGAGTCTCCATTGTATGTATATATACAGTAAGTCCTCGTTATACGGTACATATGTGTTCCTGAAAACCTTACCGCAAATCGAAATTACCATATACCGAACCCATTATAACATGTAATAAAAGGGAATATGTTCCAGCACATCTAAAGTCACCCCTACAGAAATGAAAATACAGGCAACCCCCGCTTAACGAAGGGGTTACGTTCCTAAAAAACACTTCGTTAAGCGAAACTTCGTTAAGTGAACCGATTATAAGAAGTTTAACCCCTGACTTGCAAACTTCCATTGAGAGTAAGCAAAGCGAGAGTGCATCATAGTACAGTGAAAGGCTTAATGAAAGTAAGATTTATGAAGTTTAACATTTAGGCAGTTAAATTTAATTTAAGTCATTATAATATACACTAATGTATGTATGTACGTAACTTTATAATGTTGATGATCTTAAATTTATGAAGGGAGGGAGAGTGAAACAGGAAAGACACTAACCAGCAACCTGTGGAATGTAAACAAAGGACGCATCATTGTACCGCATACAAAACTTATGTACCACATTTCCACAAGGCTTTCCATTTTATCTATTGTAGAGTCACGAGTTCAGGTGGTTCTTTTAGCTTGCAAGGAAGATACAGTCTCACCAGCCTTCTTAATAGTCTGCTGACTTGAAAATAGTAGAGACAGTATATGGAATCAAGATGGTGGCCAGCAATGCTATAGTTTTCTCGCCTCTCTCGTGTCTGTGAATAATATCCAGCTTCACTTCGAGAGTAAGAGACTTCCTGGTCTTCTTAGGAAAGCTAGGCCACATTGCAGGGCGTTTTGGTGGTAAGTTGAGCGAGTGAAGACGAGCTGCTGCTGACGCTGTTATGGGAGTGAGTGGTGCGTGTTGTTCATGAGAGGCTTGATCTTGATCTTGATCTTGATTCTACAGGTGTCCCAGGATTTCTCCTGAGGCAGGCCTTAGTATTTGTGGCTCCTGGTGTATTCAAAAGCTTGTTGGCTTACGTGATACGGCGAGGTTCTCAAACTTGGAAAAAATTACCTGGATAAAACTTCGTTAAAGCGAGTTTGGTATTTGTTAAACGAGCAGATGGTAGTAAAATGAAACCTTCGTTGTAGCGAAATTTCGTTGTGTGAACCTTCGTTAAACGGGAGTTGCCTGCACATGAAAATAATCATTTAAAAAAAAAATGTAAAGTACTGCACAAAAGAAATAAACAGAAAATGTTCTTATTTACCTTTCTCTCACCATGTATTCTATCAGATGATGTGCCTCCAGAGGCTAAGGGACAGTAGGGATTTCAGCCCTTATTCATCTTCCACTGAGTGGGCAGATGAGGATAAGAGATCGTCGTCTGCATTGTCGGAGGCAGATGTGGAAGGGCCAGCTGTAGCAGGGTCGGCACGTTTCACTGGTTTGAAGAAAGAGGATATGGAGGAAGGGCCAGTTGTAGAACTGTCGGTAGCAGATATGGAAGGGCCAGCTGTAGCAGGGTCAGCAGGTGTGACAGGGACGGCATGTCTGACTGGCTTGAAGAACGAGTAGATGGAGGACTGTTTGGTTTTTCTTGTGTTTTCATCATAGATTTCATGATAAATCTTGACACTGCTACTCCTGGCAGGATTTGGGTCACGTTCCTTCAGGGTTTTCAGAGCTTTTTTTGTACCACTGAGGCATTCTCTAGGAGTTTTGATGACCAGGCCACGCACAGGTTCTTCTTCCTCGTCTCCCTCTTTTTCTGCCTCCTGTGATGCCTTGTCTAGCTCTATAAGTTCATCATTTGAGAGAGTTTCAGCATGGCTTTCCAAAAGATCTCAAACATCATCATCAACTTCATCGAAGCCAGCCCTATGGCACAGATTTACTATGTCATTTCTGATCACACCGATGTTGTCTTCAGCGAAGCCTGGGAGGTCATGCGCACATTCTGTCCATACTTTATTCCATGCCAAGTTCATGGTAGACATCTTCACTTCATCCCAAGATGACTTGGTGTTATCTAAGGCATGCTTGATGTTATATGACTTCCACCATTCACTGATAGTGGGCTTGCCAGGGCCATCTGTGGCCTTTATCAGTTGCTGCATGGTTTGCCGTTGGTAGTAGGCTTTAAATGTTTGCCATGATTATTATGAATATATTTGTACTTACAATAGACCCTTTAATATTTCATTTATTCATCTAATTAGTAATGCATGTAAGTAATATGTAATGCAGTTAAAAAAAAGGGGGAGGGGAAAAGATAACAGGCTCCAAGGGTGGTCAAGTTAAAGTCAGTACTGTGAGTGGCAGGGAGGTGTGGCGTGGATGACGTCATCACCCCTGCTCCCCCGCTCTGGGCCCACTCAGATGACATGAGCAGATACTGTATCTGTGAATTTTTCTTATCGTATTTCAAATTGAGGGTAGTAATTTCCAAATACGTAACTGTGAATTTACTGGATAAAGAACTACCGTATAACGAGGACTTACTGTGTATATATATATATATATATATATATATATATATATATATATATATATATATATATATATATATATATATATATATATATATATATATATATATATATATATATATATATATATATATATATATATATATATATATATATATATATATATATATATATATATATATATATATATATATATATATATATATATATATATATATATATATATATATATATATATATATATTTTATTTTTTTTTTTTTTTTTTTTATTATTTTTTATTATTTATTTATTTTTTTTATGTTAAGGCCTATAGCGCCTGTAGGCACACTTGAAGAGTGTATGGGAAGTGCTGTTCAGCTTCCGTCCATTAGTGGCACAGGCAATTTTATTTATAGTGGTACCCATATTAAGGCCCATATCACCACCCATGCTCATCTAGGTGTAACCACCTGGAATCT
>NC_059291.1:33201227-33211227 GCF_017591435.1 Portunus trituberculatus | reverse complement strand
CTGTGGGGGAAAAAAAAAAAAAAAAAAAAAGTCCGGGACAAGTCGATTTCAAACTACCGCGCCAGACAAAGTTCGCAAATCGGGCACTATAGATGGCAGCGTGGGCGGACATACACGTCTAGTACTGGACTGTAAACAAGTCTGCCGCGTCACACGAGTGTTGTGCTTACGTGCTTGTCGTGGATACACCTCTTCTTCACAACGATGCCACCCAAAAACCCACCAAAGAAAGTAACCAAGCGTACAGCTAAACCTGTGCACCTTTCTGTGTCGCAAAAAAAAAATATATCTACAGTAAGGTAAATGCTAATAAAAAAAACAGTACAGATGTGTGTCGGCGGCATTGGCATGTGTTACGGCCCCACGTGGTGAGATGATGATGATGATGATGATGATGGTCGTCGGAGGTTTTGCCTTTGCCTCGGCACCTCCTGTTACTTCTATTCTTCCTGATCCTGCCTTTCTTTTATTTTTCTTTCTCTTGTCTTCCACATCTGGTGCAAAGTCTCTTTCTTCTCCCTCAGTTTTGTTTTTCTGAACAAAAAACGTCTGATTTATTTTCCAACTTCCTGGTACAGCTGGTGCAGGTGCCGAAATGCCGTTAAAGACAACACTATGTTCCCACCGGAAATTTTTGCCGTTAAACACGGGATTCCGGTAAATCGCGTGCCGTTAAAGCGGGGTTCAACCTGTATAGGGTAAAGTCCGGCAAGGGGGTAGACCCCCGGACATTTTCCATTGCCAGACATTTGCCATTCCCGGACAAGCCTTCCCCCCTTTTAGTCCGGCAAATCGAGGGTTGAGTGTATGGCATGTTAAAAACCATAACGTATTGGTACACTGGTGTACTGTACCCTGTGCATGTAGTGCATATACGTATACAGGGTGTAACACGACTTTCTGTAAATATTGAAAGAGGTGAGAGAACATGCATTTCTAAGCAGAAAATGTTATATACTTATATGGATTTTAAGGTTTTGTTTACCCGTAAGATGATTTTAAGATTTCTGAGAGTTGCACAATAGTCAATTATGTTTTTTATGAGGTGACAATGACTTGCTGGCTTGCTGCGGCAGCTGGAAGTGCCACTTGGCTAAATATTGAATGTTTTAATGTTATGTTTTGCAATCTGTGGAATGTTTCAGTATCTTGCATTTTAAAACAGATTGTATTAACAAGTATGGAATTTACTGATAAACATTACACGATGACATTATTGCGGTGATTAAAAGTAAGTACTCATGTACGTACTACATAGTACAGTACCTATTACTGGGTGAGGAAGGAGGGGGAAAGATGGGGGAGTGGTGAGCGACTGATTTGTTAATACAATATGTCTTAATATAACATGTATTAACAAATATAATTTCAAACCATTTTACGGGTAAAAAAAAAAAAGCTGAGATCGTCGTGGTAAACATGGGGCCGTCGGGGAGGGCCGTCGTGGGAGGCTGTCGTGGTCAGGGGCCACCTTGACCACTACCCTTTTGAAAGAGGCCATTAGTGAGTCAAGGTGAAGGTCAAAGTGATCCGAAAAAACAGAGAAGGGAAGAAGAATCTGATGAAAATTAGAAACTGAAAGAGAAATATTAATTTTAAGCGTCTCATAAAGTTAAGCGTTAATTGATGAAATTTATAAACTGAAAAGAAAAAATTAATAATTTTAAGTGTTTCATAACGTTAAGTGTTAACGTTTCCTACCATTTCCTATATTTTCTGCCGTTTTTCCTCCTCCTCTGCCGCCACTTTTGCTTTCGGACATCGCCTCACTCGAAAGGTAAGGTTCCACATTTTCGTATAATTTTCGTATTATTATTTTTCATTTATTATTGCCTTATGTTCTATTATCTACTTCATTTACAGGTATTAACGGTTAGGTTAGGTATATTGAATGATTTAAATGCATTTGGCTCTTATTTCATTCTGGTTTTCCCCTTATTATAAAATTTAATGTGGTGTTTTCGTAGGGCTTGGAACGAATTAGGCGATTTACGTGTAAAATGCGACTCATTATACGAAAAAAATCATAATACGAAAGCCACTCCGGAATGAATTAATTTTGTATTGAGAGGTACCACTGTATATATACAAATCAAATGCCTGAGTTTTGATAGGCTATTAGGAAAAATAAAACAATACCTACAGAATTATTTGTTGTTTTATTCAAATCCGTATACAATGCCGTTTGTGTAATAACTTTTTGAAGATGGCATCAGGAAGATGGTGGCCATCTGTAGCGATGCACTGTTGAAGGCGATGTCTGAAGTTTTCGGCTGCTCTTCAGCACATCTCAAGGAGTATTGCAGCGATTTCCTCCCGAATTCGCATCTTCAATTCTTCCAAATTGTGTGGCTGACTTCTGAACACTTTCTCCTTGAGATATCCCCACAGGAAAAAGTCGCAAATGCTCAAATCAGGTGAGTGTGGGGACCACTCGACATCACCCCTCTGAGAGACGAGGCGTGCAGGGAACATCTGTCACAATTTGACCATTGCAACTTGAGCAGTTAAGTGAGGAAACAAATCTGGGAGACATCTGGTTCCAACAAGATGGAGCAACAGCCCACACTGCTCAAGTTGCAATGGTCAAATTGCAACAGATGTTCCTGGCACACCTCGTCTCTCTGAGGGGTGATGTTGAGTGGCCCCCACGCTCACCTGATTTGAGCATTTGTGACTTTTTCCTGTGGGGATATCTCAAGGAGAAAGTGTTCAGAAGTCGGCCTCACAATTTGGAAGAATTGAAGATGCGAATTCAGGAGGAAATCGCTGCAATACCCCTTGAGATGTGCCGAAGAGCAGGTGAAAACTTCAGACATCGCGTTCAACATTGCATTGCTACAGATGGTCACCATCTTCCTGATGCCATCTTCAAAAAGTTATCACACAAACGGCATTGTATACTGATTCGAATAAAACAACAAATAATTCTGTAAGTATTGTTTTACTTTTCCTAATAGCCTATCAAAACTCGGGCATTTGATTTGCCCCACCTTCTATATATATATATATATATATATATATATATATATATATATATATATATATATATATATATATATATGTATATACATATATATTTCCTATACATGTATCTTGTTATCTTGAATACTGTATTGTTTTCAGTTTCATTAATATTTTTAGCTTTGGTCACTTCAAGATTATAATGACATGAAGGACTCCATCCAAAAGTTTCATTGTTCAAACATGTATATTGTTTCAGCTTTACATGTATTGGTGCTTCCCCACAGCTTGTCACAAGGAAGTCATCTCGGCTACTGAACACTCCCAATGGAGCGGGTAAGACCCCTCTCCATTTGGCCTGTGAGGGAGACAAACCTGAGTGTGTGAAGGCTCTGCTTTGTGCTGGTGCTGATGTCAATGTTGCTGCTACCCATGACTCCACACTTCCCATTCATAGTGCCATGGCAGCTAACAGCACTCTCTGTGCAAAAGAAATCATCAATATGTATCCCAATCAACTTAATGTAACGGTAAAGGCCATATTCCTCCTGTTTTTTTTTTATTTATTCATTTATTTAAATAAAAATTTTTTCCTCTTATTTTTCCCTTCCATTTCATGATCTCATTCCCTCGGTGCTCTTTCCTTCTGATGGCTTACTTTTACCTTTTTACAGAATCTCTTAGATGAAAGGCATTTTTTTTTAAGCAATGTTTGTTCCCATAGTGTGTACTATAATTTTTATTACCACCAAATTCCGAGGGAAAATTGTTCATCTATTGTAGATTAAACTTAATTAGATACTGTACTACTATTATAGCTTTATGCTCTTGTCCATTACCATTAGTGTCTCCAAATTTTAATTCTATTAGTGTTCATCTTTCCAACATTGGTTTTGCAGAGAAATTCTTGTTAGAAGAAATTATCATTGATCATGTCAAAAAACTGAATATTGAGGTAATCTAATTACAAATAGCCCTACATAAGTGAATATGTGTGACAATTTTCTACATTTGTGAAAATCTAGTGATAAATGTCTTGTCTAATGCAAGACTGGATTTTGGATTACTTGCTCTCTTATCACACTAGCATATGATACACAAAACGTGGTCATGGTTCTTGGTGCAAAACCAGGAACGTTATCACACACAAGCTGCCTGTGTTTTTGCTGTGCTAGACAAGCGGCCCACCAACCAAGACCAAGCTTAATCAAAACAAACCAGAACAAAACCATGTTGTTTATACCTCAACTTGTGCTTAGTGCTGGCATTGCATATGCACTTACTGTTATTGATGAAAAGAAAGAAGCTAGAAAAAAAACTGAGAGGTGCACGACGTCAGCTTTGGAGTCAGGGATGTTTTCCATGAGTGTAAACTATCAACATGATATATATATTTTATCTTTATAGGTTTTTGTTTTTATGGATTGATGAAATATTATTTAGTATTCCAATATGAAAAATTTATACATGTTATTTTTAGTTTATATAATAGGTTTTTTATTACATATTTTATGTTTGTTTTTTATTGGGAAAGCATATGAAGAACCAGAATGGATATCAAGCCATCCCAACTTTACTCCCCAGATCATGGGAAAGTTCCAGCCATCTGGAGTGGATGTTCTTAGCTCCGTGTATTATAGGCCAGTGTGATACTCCCTTTAAAGCAAAAACACGTTATACTAGTGCAATATCTACAAATATGCAACTTGCTCTTGCAGCCAGAATGGTTTTGTTTGGTCAGTGAATCTCAATGGTGCTCTCAAGAACATGGAAGTCATCCACCAATTTATTTATTGGAGTGATTCCTATTTCTTTGTGATAAACTCACATTTTTGTGATTATCAGTAGAGTCACTGTTAATCCAGTGGTTCAGTTCTGTGGTTGGCCTATGTTAGATGAAGTGTTGTTTATTGTGTAAACTACACAAAGGGGTTTCAGTGGTCATAGCCTTGGTGTGCAAAAAGTTCCCCTAAAAATTTCTTATGCTTAAAAAATGAAGACCAAATGTTATTCGTGATTAGTCCAGGCATGATCATATAGTGAAGTTGCACAGTTTGTCACTTGGAGGTATTGGGCAGTGAGCGGTGAGTTACAGTTACACACTGTTCATCATATGGTGTTTGCTGCAGTTTATGGTTAGAGCAATAGCAGAAAGTTACTCCCTATGATATGGCCAAAACAGGTCTCTAAAATATAAGTGTTTGTAGGCTACCTATAACATTTTTATGAATTATTGTGAATATAACTGAAGGTAGTAAATACATAGTTATTCATAAAACAAAAATATAATGAATTAAAACTGTAAAGTAACATTATTTAAAAGAAAACATGCTGAGCCGTTGTTTACATGCAGCTGATGAACACTCATTTTTTATATTATTGTGAATGGAATTGATGGTAGCAGTAGTTGCTTCTTGCCTATCTCTTCACTAAACTTGTATTGTTGTGTATGGTGGTAGTGGTGGCAGCAGCAACAGTGCCAACACTGCCTGCAAACACATCACTGTATGGCAGCAGTGGCAGCTACACCCATCCTTCTCCCAGATTCAAATCACTGTGTATGGTGGTGGCAACAGTGGCAACACCAGCAACTGTACATCACACTTCTCTCTGAACTCATATTAGTGTGGATGGCAGTGGCATCAGTAGCAGTGGCCACAGCCCGCCATTCTTGCAAAACTAGCACCAGTGTGGGTGGCAGCAATGGCAGTGTGGTGAATCACTGGTAGCAATGTTAACCTGCTCCACATTACAAACAGCTCTACAGCTTGTTATGGCACCTCCCATGGTAGGCTGTAAAAGTTCCATATTAGACTATGACTTGGAAGTAAACCGATTCTCTTTGTAAGACGTGATTCTTGTTAGAATATTGTGCATTAGCAGCAAGCTGACTTTACTTGGCTTACAGGCTTACACAGATTCATGCTGTTTGCTTTCTTTAGGTTCGAATGATTAATTTTATCTGAATGAGAAGCAAGCCATTGAATGTGGACACCCTTCTTTAATGAGAAAGAGAAAGAGCCACAATTATTGAATAAAGAAAATGATAAAAAAGATTAAGATAGTAACTTTTCTTCTTTTCCTAGGATATGAAGCATGGTGGAACTCCACTGCACTGGGCCACTTCCAAAGAAATTATCAATGCAATGGTTGAGCTTGGCTGTATTGTCAATGCCCGTAATTTTCATGGCCACACTGCCCTCCATAAGATGGTGAGTGAAAAATATGGAGAAAGAATATTAATTTTTAGGATGGATAGCAGTTATAAGGTATGATAGAAACACATTAGAAGATCATTTGTAGCATATTGGCAAAGGGTAAGGTAGTGTTGATAACTTATTCAGTGATAAAAGATACCATTGTTTGTGAAATTTGTTATGAAGCATGACCATCATTATGAAGTGCTTAATGTTGGAAGGGTGAATCCAACAAAATGAGGATTTGAGTTACTGGTATTTGAAATGTTATGTCAGTAGGAATTCCTTTTGCTATTATGAGGAGAAATCCAACAAAATTAAATTATCTTTTCAGACATTTTAGTTTCAGTTGCTCCTTTTAACATTTTTCTCTGTAATCATTGCATGTGGTTGCTCATCCTAATCTAAATATCTCATATGTAGAGAATTTATATGAATCAGTATTTAGATAAAAAATATCTTTGAGCTAAATAATGCTACTTTGTTATTTTTTTCTTCACAGGTTGAAAAAAACAAATTACCATGTGTCGTAGCACTGCTGAGTTGGGGTGCTGAAGTCAATATTCTAGATGATAATGGGAACACACCACTCCATCTTGCCACCTCTCCTGCTGTGTTGCAGGCTCTCCTTGTCTTTGGTGCAAACACGTCCCTTATCAATAAGGAAGTAAGGCAAACATCATCATCAATGTCTAGGATTTTCTGACAATTTTTTCAGTTCCAGGATAACAAAAACATTGACTATTAACCAGTGACAAGTGAACTTGTGACAACTCAATTAAAGCACCTCCTTTAGTTCATAAATTTCCGTGAAAAAGCCCACGTGGGGTGGGGGGAAACTGGGCAACTGAACTAGTAGACAGTTGATCCATTACATATCTGAACCAGTGACAATTGAACTACAGTAAAAGTCCATTAATACAAACATCTATAATCTGAATATCCCAATAGTCCAGATTTTTTAAGATGGGATGAAAAATTTGATTTATGGCCAAAATTAGGTCTCAGTTCAAATTCAAAACCAGGCGGCAGATGCAGCAAGGGTAGTAAGTAGATGCTGCTACAGATGCTCCCCTACCTACTAAGTCCATAACAATAGAAAGTGCAGTACAGTAATGAATTTCTATAAGTAAATGTTTTGTTTGAATGACAAAAAAGTATTGTATGTTATGCCCAACAGGTTTTAGGTGTGTGCATGTGAAGGATTGCATTGTTTTTATTGTGAGTGGTGGGATTTTATCTTTTATTTATTTAGCTTTATATTTAGTGGAGTAAAGCTAGCCAGTGGTAACAGTAAGACTAAAAGAAGGCCCACTTAAAATGTCCCCATGCATGTCCAAGAAAGTTAACCAAAAAATGAAGAAGAAAAACAATTTTTGTAATTTTGTTCAAATTACTCTATGGGTGCAACAGTTTTTTTTAATTAGTATTGTAATCTCTCATAGATTTGTTTGTTTTCCAGGGATCAACAGCACGACACATTATTACAACTAGCAATTATAAGGAGAAGCACCTAATGTTGTACCTGATGCATGCAGTGGGTGCCCCTCGCTGCCAGATGAGACTTGCCAATTGCACAGATGGCTGTTCTCCTACCGGCTCTTTTGATGGAGTACCAACAGAGTGTTCTGCTGTCTCACGTGCTAGGATGACCTATGATAATTTCTTAGATTCTTCTCTTCTGGAGCGAGCTATCTCAAGTGTGCAGTCACCTGTAGGGTGAGTTTGAATGTAATGATTTATATACAAATTGATTTCAAAGCAACTCGGCTATCTACATAATTTGAAAAGTAATTAAGGAAGTGTAGTTCTTGGCTCAAACCAACTTATTTTCATGACATCTACGAAGCATATACAGCTATTTGTATTGTAAAAGTGGTGGACAATAAGACATGTAATTCCCAAATACAAGAAAACAAAGTGCTCATATAAATACTTTCCAGGTTTGAAAAAGTGGGTGTCACACAGAAGAAAGGTCGAGTCTTGTGTTTAGATGGAGGTGGTATTAAGGGCCTGATCCTCATTCAGCTCCTCACTGCTCTGCAAGAGGCAGCAGGGAGGCCTATCTTACACCTTTTTGACTGGATTGCTGGCACTAGCACAGGGGGGATCCTTGCCTTGGCATTAGCAATGGGTAAATAAAGCTGGATCATTGCTTTTTCTAGGTAAATTTTGTGTTGAGGATTTCACTAACCTGATTTTGTTTCCCTTTAATAGGTAAGGATGTTCGCTATATGCAAGGTTTGTACTTCAGGCTAAAGGATTCAGTGTTTTTGGGGAGACGACCATATGATGAAAAGCCATTGGAAGATATCTTGAAGAAGGAGTTTGGAGAGGAAACTGTAATGTCTGACATCAAACAAATCAGGTTAGTTGTTCTTTGTGGTAGAGGAGGTTCTATTGACTTTTGTTTTTGTTTTTGCTCAGTAAATTCAGATTACTGATGTTTGAACATGGTAAGCCATAGATTAGAAAACAACTTTTTTTTCTTATGCAGGAGGGAGAACTGACCAAGGGCAACAAAATATGGGGGAAAAAAAAGGCCTACTGAGTTGCCAGTTCCCTTAAAAGACATGAGAGTTAACCAAAATTCAGGGACAAATGTCTTGAGACATCTCTCTTAAAACTTGATGATACAAGTCTTTCCCAAAATGAGAGTTAGTGTCCTTTACTTGACTTTCACATTTTACCTTTTTTTTTTCAGTTTCAATATTCATTTGCATCACAGTTTTTTTCTTTTTATGGATGTTTAGTGATGGTACCATATATAGGTTAACCCCTTCACTACGGTGACGCCTATGTGGGCGTCATGAAGCCCCAGTAGCAAATACGGTGACGCCTACGTAAACGTCATATTTCTTTTCTGAGCTTTCTTCAGTTCAGTTGTCCCGTATAGTGTGTTGGATACTAACTACACACGCCGTATGCTGTCCTTGAAATCCTAGTGCTCCTCCCACCATCCTTGTCTCCACCAATCACTAAAGATAAGCTACATGCATCCTGCCTTGTGTCTAAAATTACCCAATGGCATAGACTGTTCCCATCTCTCTCTCTCTCTCTCTCTCTCTCTCTCTCTCTCTCTCTCTCTCTCTCTCTCTCTCTCTCTCTCTCTCTCTCTCTCTCTCTCTCTCTCTCTCTCTCTCTCTCCTCCATTCCCTCCTCCCCATCTCCCTTTCCTCCTCCCCATTTCCTTCCCTCCTCCCCTCTCCCTCTCGAAAGATAAGTTACATGCGTCCCGCCTTGTAACATTCGTGAAAAAAGTGGAACAAGTTTAACTAAAAATGATAAAGGCAAAAGACTAAAAATGATGTATACGAACACAGACGGGTTTTATCAAGTAAATTAGAATTAAGAGATTACATAAGGAAAGAAAATACAGATATTGTATGCCTGGCTGAAACAAAACTAAATGAGGCAATCATAATAGATTTGGATAATAGGTATAATGTATGGAGAAGAGACAGAGTGGGTAAAGGAGGAGGAGGAGTCATGATAATGTTAAGGAAGGAGATAGTGATCAACCAAGTGGAATGTGGGGAAGGAAAAGCAGAAGTATTGTATATTAAGATGCATATTAATAAAAAAGAGTTAACAATCATTGTAACATATGTGCCACCAAAAACAAATTCATGGACCAATCAAGAATATAAAGACATGATAGATGACACAATAAGGAGTCTAATGAGAATCGTTAAAGAAAGGAGAAAAGTGATATTAGTAGGAGATTTCAACTGTAAAGAAGTGGACTGGGAAAATTATGAAAGTGGTATGGGGAAGAAGCCTGGGAGAAAGATTCTTGAACCTAATGATAGACAATATGATGGACCAGAGAGTAAAGG
>NC_059291.1:33163727-33196227 GCF_017591435.1 Portunus trituberculatus | reverse complement strand
GTAGCTGGAGAACAGCTCTAGCAGTTGTCCTGTGATGCCGAACTGTTCGAGCTTGGCCAGGAGTCCTTTGTGCCAAACTCTGTCAAAAGCCCCAGCAATGTCAAGGGCAATGACGAGGGTGGGGCGGCCGGCGTCGAGGGCGTCATGCCAGGCTTGTGTGAGGAGGAGAAGCATGTCGGAGGCGGAGCGTCTCTTTCTAAATCCATATTGGCGTGGAGAGATGAGGTGACGCTCCTCTAGGTGACAGGTCAGCTGCTCAGCTATTATTCTCTCCAAGATCTTGCTGACAGCTGACAGGAGAGAGATGGGGCAGTAGTTTGCTGGGTCACCTTTATCCTTTTTTTTGTGTACAGGAGTGACCCGAGCCTCCTTCCATGCAGCTGGCCAGGTGCTGGTTTGTAGGCACTGGCGGAAGATGTGTGTGAGGGGCTTTGTTAGCTCCTTCTCTCTCTCTCTCTCTCCTTCTCTCTCTCTCTCTCTCTCTCTCTCTCTCTCTCTCTCTCTCTCTCTCTCTCTCTCTCTCTCTCTCTCTCTCTCTCTCTCTCTCTCTCTCTCTCTCTCTCTCTCTCTCTCTCTCTCTCTCTCTCTCTCTCTCTCTCTCTCTCTCTCTCTCTCTCTCTCTCTCTCTCTCCCTCCCTGAAGAGAGAAGCGTCCACTTTCCTCTTCGAAGGCGATATAGTGACCAAAAAATAGCAACAAAGACGACAAGTATGACAAGCTTGCACGAGTTTCCCGTGCTTGGGCGAGCAGCACTACCACCTGTATATCATACAGGCGGGCTTTTTTAACATCCGGTGCAAAGGGATTAAGGGAACTGAGTTGAAAATAAAAAGAATATGAAAAATGCAAAAATTATCTCAGTCATGGCATCCTTAGGTCTAGTATTCACAATGAATGCACAATACTGTAATCATCATCCACATTCAAATATTATTCAGATACCTATTTAAATGATCCCTGCTTACACACTTGCTCAGTCAAGGTCATTGGAAATGGCTGTAGAAAAATATTCCTTAAAAAGGAATCAGAAAATTTGCAAGGAACAGTTTGGTTAATGGTGGCTTATGGAAGTTTCCTCTCAGTCTGACAAGGAAGAGCCTCAGTCATTCATTAGTGCATGTTGCAAATGGTTAGAAAGAAGAGGGAGTTAGAGATGCTCTTTTCACTCTCTGTATTCATTTAACATTCATTCACTCCTCAGTTTATTGCCCTCTTTAACCATGATAGGTAAGAGGAAGTCATTGTGTCTGAGCAGTTGGTAGATAGGAAAAAAAGGACAGTCTTTATTACTTGCTGTTTGAATAATGACATGATAAAATTTGTCTTAAATATAAGTTGGCAGTCACCATTATGGTATCTGGACAGTGGCATAGTTTAAAATATTTAAAGTTTGATAGGAAATTTTTACTGCCTGTTATAAACAACTTTGAAAATTATCAGATTTAGAAGCAACAAAAGCTGCAAATAAGGTATAGAAAGTCAGAAGTATACAGGCAACTCCCGCTTAACCCCTTCAATACGGTGACGCCTATGTAGGCGTCATGAAGCCCCAGTAGCATATACGGTGACGCCTACGTAGGCGTCATATTTCTTTTCTGAGCTTTCTTCAGTTCAGTTGTCCCGTATAATGTGTTGGATACCAACTACACACGCCGTATGCTGTCCTTAAAATCCTAGTGCTCCTCCCACCATCCTTGTCTCCACCAATCACTAAAGATAAGCTACATGCATCCTGCCTTGTGTCTAAAATTACCCAATGGCATAGACTGTTCCCATCTCTCTCTCTCTCTCTCTCTCTCTCTCTCTCTCTCTCTCTCTCTCTCTCTCTCTCTCTCTCTCTCTCTCTCTCTCTCTCTCTCTCTCTCCTCTCTCTCATCTCCTTCCTCCCTCCCCTCTCCTCTCGAAGATAAGTTACATGCGTCCCGCCTTGTAACATTCGTGGAAAACACACACACACACACACACACACACACACACACACACACACACACACACACACACACACACACACACACACACACACACACCGGTAGCTTAGTGGTTAGAGCGCTGGCTTCACAAGCCAGAGGACCGGGTTCGATTCCCGGCCGGGTGGAGATATTTGGGTGTGTCTCCTCACGTGTAGCCCTGTTCACCTAGCAGTGAGTAGGTACGGGATGTAAATCGAGGAGTTGTGACCTTGTTGTACCGTGTGTGGTGTGTGCCTGGTCTCAGGCCTATCCGAAGATCGGAAATAATGAGCTCTGAGCTCGTTCCGTAGGGTAACGTCTGGCTGTCTCGTCAGAGACTGCAGCAGATCAAACTGTGAAACACACACACACACACACACACACACACACACACACACACACACACACACACACACACACACACACACACACAAATACAAAACAACAAATTTTCTCTCTCTCTCTCTCTCTCTCTCTCTCTCTCTCTCTCTCTCTCTCTCTCTAAGAGAGAAGAGTCCACTTTCCTCTTCGAAGGCGATATAGTAACTAAAAATATCAGCGTAATACACAAAGACGACAAGTATGACAAGCTTGCACGAGTTTCCAGCAAGGCACTACCACCCGTATATCATACAGGCGGGCTTTTTTAACATCCGGCGCGAAGGGGTTAATGAAGGTTCACACAACGAAATTTCATTACAAAGAAGGTTTAATTTTACTACCATCTGCTTGTTTAACGAACATCAAACTTGCTTTAACGAAGTTTTATCCAGATTATTTTTTCCAAGTTTGAAAGCCTCGCCGTATCACACAAGCCAACAGGCTTTTGGATACACCAGTGCCTCTTGTGGACAACATGCACACCACTCACTCCCCCTGTTCAAAACAATAACAGCGTCAGCAGCAGCTCGTCTTCCCTTGCTCAACTTACCACTAAAACGCTCTGGAATGTCGCCTAGCGTTGCTAAGAAGACCAGGAAGTCTCTTACTCTCAAAGTGAAGCTGGATATTATTCACAGACATGAGAGAGGCGAGAAAACTAATAGTATTGCTCGCCACCATCTTGACTCCATCTACTGTCTCTACTATTTTCAAGTCAGCAGACTCTATTAAGAAGGCTGGTGAGACCCTATCTTTCTTGCAAGCTAAAAAGAACCTCCTGAACTCGTGACTCTATAATGGATGAAATGGAAAGTCTTGTGGAAATGTGGTACATAAGTTTTGTATGTTATACAATGATGCACCCTCTGTTTACATTCCACAGGTTGCCGGTAAGTGTCTTTCCCGTTTCACTCTTCCTCCCTTCATAAATTTAAGATCATCAACATTATAAAGTTACATATATACATACATTAGTGTACATTATAATGACTTAAATTAAACTGCCTAAATGTTTAACTTCATAATTTTTACTTTTATTAAACCTTTCAGTGCACTCTCGCTTTGTTTACTCTCAATGAAAGTTCAAGTCAGGGGTCAAACTTTTTATAATCGATTCGCTTAAAGAAATTTCGCTTAACAAAGAGTTTTTGTTTTTTTTAGGAACGTAACCCCTTCGTTAAGCCGGGGTTGCCTGTACTTCAGACGACTGTAAAATTGTGATCCTGTTCATTGATTTTTTTAAGGTAATTTTCATGGTACAATTCATTTGTCATAGCTTTTTATCATATGTATGATAAATGACATACTCATTTGAAAGACAGCAGAACTGGTAATAGTACCTGTAAACACTAGTGATCATAGCTGGGCACAGTAATGAAAATGTTTATCACGAGCTGATAAATCAATATCGATAACTCTGTTGCTGTATTCTGATGATGAATTAATTGTCCTAAAACTGACAGCCAATAAATTGATAAATCCAAATTTCTAATACTAGTGATAACAATAATGGTATTTTAATCTGTAAATTGTTAGCCACACCTCAGACTAGAGAGCATTTGAGTGTGAGCCACAGCTTAAGGAGTAAGAACTTCGATAATTTTTCTTAAAATTTCCCATGCATGTATCAAAGAATATGCATCAGTGGTGTGTACTGGGATGCCTATTGACTAATTTTCCGCCCAGTAGGCATCACTTAACCCGTAAACTATGACATATATGATGAACAGCAGGTAACTATGAATTACCTACATCATATGATCTAAAGGCTACTTTTAAACTCGGCAGACTATATTTCACTGCCATATGTCTTGAAATGATGTTTGGTAGCTCAAGTGAGTTCTACCTCTCTATCATTTTGCAAAAAAGTGCATATCTGTTGACATTGCAGCAGAAGAAATACAGGATCCTGAACTCTAAATAAATTTTTTACTTTGTCTAGTTCTTCATCTAAACAGCCTCCTCTCTCCTACAACAACAACAACAACAACAACATTTGTCCATCAACTCACTCACCACTTTCCAACTAGCTGAAACATCTCAATGTTATTCTACCACCATACCTGAACTAATCAATATAATTAACTGATATTTGGGTTTTCCTATACCTTTTCATGCAATCTCTTGTCTCATAACAGTAGAGATTATTCTTAAGATTTTTTTGTGTTAATAATTGTGCTCCACGGGTATGACCGGCGGAATCCTGTGGTGCATTTGGTAGGTTAAATGAAAAAATTAATAAATCTAAATCTAAATTTATTTTGTTCATCATAGAAAAGTTAAAATGATCTTAGAACATTCTTCATATTCAGTGTTTATTAAAGAAAATATTGTTTTAAGTTCAGTAAAACCTCAGCTCACAACCATAATTTGTTCCTAAATCCTATTCGTCACCCAATTTGTTCGTCCCCTGAATCAATTTTTCCCATAAGAATGTATTGAAATACCATTAATCCGTTCCAGACCAAAATAAAATCATAAAACCCATTCAAAATAGACCTTTAATGTATGCATGACATGAACGAAATAATTATAAAAAGCCTAAATTGTTTTACTTACCTAAATGCTATCAAAATGATAACAAAATGAATAAAAAAGAAAAGGTTATTTACTTGAGAGACTGGATGTTGATGGCATGATGGAATGGAGGAGAGGAGGATGGGGAAGAAGACAGACAAGATCCGAGAAGACAGTCATAAGAGAGGACTTTGGATGTGCACAGAGTGCCAGAGCTACACAACAGGCGTGTAGCGTCACAAGTCAGTGCCGCTATGTGGGGCCCCGTTATAGCAGAAAGGATAACGCCGAGGAAGCTACAGTAGAGCGCGCCAGTAACATCACCATGCCCAGGAAAAACAGGAGAAAATCGTGGTGGCACAGAGATTATGTTATGTAATATTTTTTTTATGTTCCTGTTTCTGTATTCTTTTGTGCTTATGTTTTGTTTTGTTGTTGTGTGATAGCCGGGTTGGCTATCAAACAAACGGTTAACCGCTTTCGTCCCCCGAAATATTGTTCGTCCCCTGGGTCGATATATTGACAAATTTTTTGGTCGTCTCCCGAATTGTTTGTCCTTAGAGACGTTCGTCAAGCGAGGTTTTACTGTATGATAATTAGATTTGATTTTGAAAGTTTTAAACTTCAACATGGTCATGTTTCAAAAAACTGAAATGATAAATTATCACTAGTTTGGAATCAAAAGTATTAGTCATACCAGTGAATTCATAATGCAAGAAGAAATCATTATCTGATAACCCGATGTTGTTATCATGATAATTTATTGTGATAGTACTAGTCCACGTATACTAGTGATGACATGATGATTTCCAGGTGATTTAAGAAAAAGTAGTAGTATGGATTTTTTTAGATTAACTAATGAAGAATTTATGTCTGCCATACTTAGGAATGTACTGTTTTCTAGCAAACTTCTGAATACATGGATGACAAAACCATCAGTCAAATGCATCTGTAGTGTATTTGGACATTTACTGGGTACTGTGCTATGATGAATATGAAATGCTTTTTTAGATTGATTTTACATCCTTATCATTAGAATCTTGATATTTCAGAGTAGTTGTGACTGGTGTGCTGGCTGACAGATCACCAGCAGACCTGCACCTTTTTCGAAATTATCTTAGTGGAGAAGAGATGCTTGGAAACCAGTCAGGTGGCTCTTTTGCTTCCACCAAGACCCCACAGGAGCAGTTGGTGTGGAGAGCTGCCAGGGCCTCAGGAGCAGCCCCATCCTACTTCAGGTCAGGTCTGCCAGTTTATTTTATTCTCACAATTGCTAACTGTGCAGGGACCTTTGTTTTTTTTTTTTTTTTTTTTTTTTTTTGCCAGTGTCCGTCCTATATAAAGTGAAAGTTAAGGGACTGGTAAAAAAAAAAATGTGAGAGAAAAATCCAAGGAGATGCTATTACTTTATGGATACCTGCTTTGAAGATGTAATGGTTATTGGTATTGACTAATGTTTTTGTTAACTACACAATTTAATTTCTAACAGCATCTTTGCTTAAATAATGAAAATCTGCTAAATTTTACTTGGTTTTATATGAAATTTTGATCTTTTATGTAAATTTTTGCTGAGTTATAATGTACAGGCAACCCCCGCTTAACAAACGGGTTATGTTCTTAAAAACCGTTCTTTGCGTGAATTTTTGTTAAGCGAACCAATTATAACAAGTTTGACCTCTGACTTGAACTTCCATTGAAGTAAACAAAGTGAGAGTGCATAATAGTACAGTAAAAGGTTTAATAAAAGTAAAAATTATGAAGTTAAACATTTAAGCAGTTTGATTTAAGACTAAGTCATAATAGTGTACACTAATGTATGTATGTAAGTAACTTTATAATGTTGATCTTAAATTAGTGAAGGGAGGGAGAGTGGAGCGGGAAAAATGCTAGCCGGCAACCTGTGGAATGTAAACAAAGGACGCATCATTGTACCGCATACAAAACTTATGTACCACATTTCCACAAGGCTTTCCATTTTATTTATTGCAGAATCACAAGTTCGGGTGTTTCTTTTAGCTTGCAAGGGAGATATGATCTCACCAGCTTTCTTAATAGAGTCTGCTGACTTGAAAATAGTAGAGACAGTAGATAGAGTCAAGCCATGGTGGCGAGCAATGCTATTAGTTTTCTGGCCTCTTGTATCTGTAAATAATATCCACCTTCACTTTGAGAGTAAGAGACTTCCTGGTCTTCTTAGCAATGGTAGGCGACATTGCAGGACTGGTGTTTTGGTGGCATGTTAAGCGAGAGAAGACGAGCTGCTGCTGAACTCTGTTATTGTTTTGAACTAAGAGTTAGGAAGGGTAGGGGAGTGAGTGGTGCATGTTTTGTCGACGAGAGGCGCTGGTGTATTCAAAAAGCCTGTCGGCTTGCGTGATATGGCAGGACTTTCAAACTTGGAAAAAATTACCTGGATAGAATTTTGTTAAAGTGAGTTTGGTGTTTGATATATGAGCTGATGGTAATAAAAGGAAACTTTCGTTGTGGCGAAATTTCCTTGTGTGAACGTTTGTTAAGCAGGGGGTTGCCTGTAGTTGCTTTGGCCGCCATGGTACAGTGGAACCACTCGTGCTTTGTGGGTCGAGGGGTCTCCAAGCACATAGGTTTGAATCTTGGCCACGGTCCGATTGTAAGTTGAGCTCCTTACTCAGGGTAATGGCTTCCTAGTGGGTGGGCTTTCAGTCTCCTTTAGCCTGTAAATTCCCATGAAAAGTTCATATGGTATGAAAAAAAATAGAAAGAAACATTCATGAGTCTCTTAAGAACAATTTAGAATATTTTCATAATTTTGAAGACAGCATTTTATATATAAGTAGCAAAAGTGGATACCTAGATTGATAAAGTGCTTGGTATTATATTGGTGGTCAGTGATATTGTTGTATCCTTCACCTCTAGTCTTAAATCCCTACAGAGCTTTTGGACGGTTTATTGATGGAGGACTCATTTCCAACAACCCAACATTGGATATGCTAACTGAAATCTTTGAGTATAATACCACCTTGCTGGCCCTTGGCAGAGAAAGTGAGGCAGTACAGCCAACCACAGTTATTTCACTCGGAACAGGCCGCCCACCAGTGACACGGGTGAGTGTTGCAGAAAGGGCCATTTACAATATATAAGGAGGGATCATCATGAAATTACTGTCTGGAAGAAGTGTAGAATTTAGTATTCTTTGTCATACAGTATGGTCTTTATCAATTTACTTATCTTCATTCATAATGCATATAGAAATATCTCAGATAACAATCTCTATTATGTGTGGTGCCTGTCCATAAGAAATCTTTAGAGGAATAAACATAATGGGAGGATAATAATCATCATCATCATCATAATTTTCATTTAAGTTCTGCATTTTCCCATTTAGGGTGGGATTGGACAGGCAATGATTGCTTTCCACAACTGGTAATCTTGTGGGACGATGTTTATTTATTCCTGTCTCTATATTTTACTCTTTCATATTATATTATCTCTCTCTCTCTCTCTCTCTCTCTCTCTCTCTCTCTCTCTCTCTCTCTCTCTCTCTCTCTCTCTCTCTCTCTCTCTCTCACACACACACACACACACACACACACACACACACACACACACACACACACACACAACAAAGAGTGACATTGCAAAAGTTTTGAGTCAATTAGATGTTAACAAGGCAATGGGACCAGATGGTATGTCTGGAAGAATGTTAAAAGAATGTCAAGAGCAGTTACTAGATCCAATTTTAGATTTAACAAGAACATATATCAACACGGGACAGGTGCCAGTAGAATGGAAAAGGGCAAATGTAGTACCAATTTACAAAAGTGGATGTCGCATGGCACTATTGAATTATAGACCTGTTTCTTTGACCAGCATTATGTGTAAGATATGTGAAGAAGTGATCAAAAGCAAGTGGTGTGAGTTCCTGGAAAACAAAGAAATACTAAGTGAGAAACAGTTTGGCTTTAGAAAAGGGAAATCTTGTGTATCAAATTTGCTGTTTCTACTCAAGAGTGGTCGATATTTGACAAGAGAGGAATGGATGGGTTGATTGTGTATACCTAGACTTAAAAAAATTTGATAAAGTACCACATAACAGATTGATGTGGAAGTTAAGTAGTATCGGAGGAATAAGGGGAAATCTGACGGAGTGGATGAGAAATTATTTGACAGGTAGAGAAATGAGGACGGTAGTGAAGGGAGTGAAGTCAGAGTGGAGGAAGGTAACCAGTGGAGTTCCCTAAGGTTCGGTGCTTGGTCCCATCATGTTCCTGATCTATTATAAATGACATGCCAGAGGGAGTGAGAAGTTATATGAATATGTTTGCAGATGATGCAAAGATTATTAGGAGAGTGAGGAATATGCATGACTGTAATATACTGCAGAAGGACTTGGACAAAATATATGAATGGAGCAGGACGTGGCAAATGGAATTCAATACCAACAAAAGCTGTGTAATGAAAATGGGTAGAAGTAAATATAGACCATATAAAGACTACCAGCTGGGGGGGAAGACTGTAATTGAAGTCAGTGAAGAAAAAGACTTGGGAGTGACTGTACAGAGTAATCTGTCTTCAGAAAAGCACATTAATAGAATATTTGGAAAAACATACAGCATGCTCCAAAGTATAGGATGGGCATTTAATTACCTGGATGAGAACATGATAAAGAAAATATTGACCACCCTGATTAGGCCACAGTTGGAATATGCATCAGTAATTTGGTCACCATACATGAAGAAACATGTCAAGAAACTGGAAAGAGTGCAGAGGTTAGCAACAAGAATGATACCAGACTTTAAAGAGGTACTGTATGAGGAGAGGTTAAATAGGCTGGAATTAAGCATGTTGGAAGAAAGAAGAGTCAGAGGGGATATGATAACAATGTTCAAAATAGTACATGGAGTGGACATATTGGATAGGGAGAACCTGATCACGATGGCATCCAATAATTACCTAAGAGGGCACCCAAAGAAAATACTGAAGGATTCCTGCACGAGCGACATCAAGAAGTATAGCTTCCCGTATCGGAGCATTGATGCATGGAAAAAACTGAGCGTGGATGTGGTGTGTGCGGCGAGTGTCAGTCAAATGAAGGAAAAATTGGACAAGTGTGGACAAAGAGACAGAACATAGAGAGCTATGGCTCGGGCCCTGTAATCACAAATAGGTAAACACACACACACACACACACACACACACACACACACACACACACACACACACACACACACACACACACACACACACACACACACACACACCCGGTAGCTCAGTGGTTAGAGCGCTGGCTTCACAAGCCAGAGGACCGGGGTTCAATTCCCCGGCTGGTTGGAGATATTTGGGTGTGTCTCCTTTGACGTGTAGCCCCTGTTCACCTAGCAGTGAGTAGGTACGGGATGTAAATTGAGGATTTGTGACCTTGTTGTCCTGGTGTGTGGTGTGTGCCTGGTCTCAGGCCTATCCGAAGATCGGAAATAATGAGCTCTGATCTCGTTCCGTAGGTAACGTCTGGCTGTCTCGTCAGAGACTGCAGCAGATCAAACAGTGAAACACACACACACACCGCGTAGTGTAGTGGTTAGCACGCTCGACTCATAATCGAGAGGGCCGGGTTTGAGTCCTGGGAAGCGGCGAGGCAAATGGGCAAGCCTCTTAATGTGTGGCACCTGTAAACAAAACACGAGCAGATACCGTATCTGTGAATTTTTCTTACGGTAAATAGAATCGAGGGTAGTAATTACCAAACACCGTACCTGTGAATTTACCAGATAACGAAGTACCATATAAGGAGAACTTACTGTATACCATATTCATACTGTTTACACTGTCTTGGTCATTTAATTTTCTATTGGTCTTTTTGTGTGGGAAAATCACCTTAGGAAGGTTTAAACAATGGTAGTACAGTGGAACCATGCGTGCTTTGGGGTCCGAGGGGTCTCCAAGCGCACGGGTTCAAATCTTGTCCACGGTCCGAGTGTAGGTTGGGCTTCTTCACTCGGGGTAACGGTTTCCTAGTAGGTGGGCTTTGAGATAGGAGGTACCCAAAAAAGTATCTCCTTTAGCCCATAAATTCCCGTGTAAAGCCCACATGGTATAAAAAAAAAAAAAAAGGATAATTTTGTGTTTGCTTACTTTTGAGAACATATATATTGCTCTTCATGTTAACAGCATTCACTTTACCATTTCAAGACCATAAAACTTTGTTACCTTAGTTAATCATTTATCAAAATAATTATGATATGGACTTTGTCTTATAGGTTGATGCTATTGACTGCTTCAAGCCAGAGAGTATGTGGAGCACAGTCCAGATGGCCTTTGGACTTTCTAATATTGCCAAGATGCTCATTGATCAGGTAAATTCCTTCAATTCAATATTTTTCATTTTGTTTTATTCAATTTGTATATTTGTACTTATATTTTATAGTGTATATTGCAGTTCTTAGCTATGCAATATACACCCGCCCCCCCTTGAGTTTGATGCTAATGAAGTTTACTGACCCTCTAGTTTGACACTGAGTTGTAGATTCTTGCAGTGCTAATCAACATCTAGCAACACTACTCATCTCCCCTTCCCTTCCACTGCCACATTATATCGTTTTTTTTTTTTTCTTTTCTCCCCCCTTATCAACACTTTCTGTTGATTGCTTTTATGGTTAGATCTACCTGTCATTGTTTATTTTCCAAAGCCACTACACACTACACCAGAGGTTGGAGTCTTGCATGAAATGTTAATATTCTTTTTTTTTTTTTTTTCTCCTTTTCAAAAAAGTGTTTCCCATGTTTTTGTCTTTATAAAAGCATTAATCACATATCAATACAGTTAAGAGTCCATTTTTGTGCTCTTTTTAGGCTGAGCAGGTTTTTGATAAATGGGTTGTGTTATCTTTTGCAGCCTGGCACTGTGACAGCCGGCTCTCAACAATATGTTCAGACATACCAGTCTATTCTTAAATAGCATTAGCATCAAATCTGGTCTTATGTAGGGCATAAGTATGACTGATTTTGTCTTAAGTTATTTGTGGCTTATATGTCATTGTCCAGCAAGCAAACATAAGATGTACAAAATATTAATCCATTCTGAAAAATTATACTTTCTCTGACTGAAAAAAATGTCACCACCCACGACACATGGATTGACTGTTAATCTTAATTTCTGCCTCTGTCACAGTCTTGGAAATTTTGGAACGATTTTTTTCACTACGTGGTGGCTGAATGTACTCACAAATTGTATCACCTAAGGTGCCACTCAATAAGTTAACTTCTTCCTTATCTATTATAATTTTATGTATTCTACAAGCAACCATAGTGATGACCACTGGAATATCAAGATGTGATTCAACAATTAGTCGTTTCATTCAGAAGAAACTTACGGGTGTACTCTTACATATATCTCTAGAAGTTATGCAGGTAGTGTGACATGATTTTTACCAAGATAGTGCTACAGTGGTACCTCGACATACAAATTTAATTCGTTGTGTGACGATCGTTATTTAGCAAAAAAATTGTATATCAAATCAATTTTTCCCATAGAAATTAATGGAAATAGAATTAATTCGTTCTTGTGATACGAATTTTCCCCAAAAAATTAACATGCTTTAAATACCAACCAAATATAGATTTAATGTAAGATAAATACAATGTTTATTGTATGCATGATATATATGTACTATATTGCCCAAAATGATAACTTAATCCTCTAAACTAGGGACATGTCGCGCGCCTTACTTCTATACCTCGGGTCTCTCGCCATGTTACGGCGAGACAACTTTTGAATGAGAGTGGTATCAGAACAAGCGACAAGAGAGAGAGAGAGAGAGAGAGAGAGAGAGAGAGAGAGAGAGAGAGAGAGAGGATACAAGGGGCTTGTTTTCTGTCACTCAAGCCAAGGCCGCTGAACCCAATCGGATGCAAGGCCACGTAAACTGATGATACCACCTCATTCAACTTGTGATATTTTGGTAACCATGACATCTAGAGACTTCTGGTTTTTTGCATTGCTAAGAGGAAGAGTTGCTTGTGAGCAGAACACCATTTGTACTCACTCGTTTATTAAATTTCTAAGTGTAATCAGTATGTGAATACAGGCTATTTTGTGTGTTTCTCGCCAAGGAGCACAGACACATACATGCACAAAGGATGAACAATGATACACAATGCGGGCTGAATGTTCGGGTGGACGTGGGAAGCCGAGCGATCGCTGTGCCACCTATTGATGGTTATTTGTATCTTAAAAATATCTTCATATTTCAAGATGTAAATTATATGAAATTTTTTGTTGTATATAAAAAAATTGTATATTGGGGCGTTCGTATCTCGAGGTATTACTGTATTGGTAAAAAAAGAACATGAGATTATCCAGAACATTCTATAATTATTATTGTTCTTGATATTCATTGTTAAAGAACCATTACGGTTGTTACACAAATGCAACTCGGAGTTTGACTTACTGTTATGCATGTGCAAAACTGCAACAATAAAAGGAAATTTTAAAATATTTAAATGGAGGTAAATGAAGCTTTAAACAATGCAAAGACGTATAGGTTTTGTCAAATTTCATTTAAGTTTTTCCTCCCAAAAATAATAAATGCCGTTACGATCTTTACAAAAATTTAGTTACAGTCGTTACACGGCGATTCCTGTAAGAAATGAAGCAAAAATAATGGCAGTAATTAAGTACCAGGACATTATAAATGTGTTTTCGTGGAATGACCCTATATATATATATATATATATATATATATATATATATATATATATATATATATATATATATATATATATATATATATAGATAGATAGATAGATAGATAGATAGATAGATAGATAGATTTATAGGGTCATTCCACGAAAACATGAATCTTTAGTGTGAATTTCAATTCCAGAAATCATCAAATATATATGTATTATATACCAAATGAAAGCTTAGCTCTGCAGTTTTATGAAAATTTGAATGAGAAACTTCAAGAAGAAGAGATGAAGCTACTAAGACAACAAGAAAGAAACAAACAAACAAACAGCAGGCAGCTGTGATTGACAGCTGTGACCTTGAACTCCCTCCTTCCCCCTTCAACACACCTCTTATCTTCCCTCCCATCCCCTTGCCTCACACAGCCAAGCTCTCTTCCACCCTCTGTGTCTATCATAACACTGCTATGATCTATTTAAACACTTTTTTCTCTTTTTCTTCATCATTACTATGCATCACCACCTAACTGTTACTATAAACCTTGCTTTTGCTATCATAGCATACAGTAGCCATTCATATATCTTGCACACTTTTAGTAATATATAACTCATGGTAGTTCATATATATATATATAAGGTCAATCCATCATGAGTAACGTTACATTTGTAGACAAATTATTGAACTACCCTGAGTTTTATGTATATATATATATATATATATATATATATATATATATATATATATATATATATATATATATATATATATATATATATATATTAGTACACAGAACTATCAATTATTAATTGAATAGTGACAGTTAATGGCACATTTTGAAAGATATAGGTATCCCTGTGAATGTTTGGCACTAGGAGATTCCTTACAATCATGTCTTCTTGAATAGTGTCATGATCTCATTCTTTGGAAACAAACAAATTACAGATTATAGATGGTACCAGCTTATGCATGCAGAATGACAGGCTGTTACAATTGTGTCATTTGTACGACGAAATGATCATAATGGGAAAGATAAAGAAAAAATGTAACAACCATAACGTAATTCCAGTAAAATAGATAACTAGAGAAAAAGGCATATGTAGCATGTACCCCCCAACTAAACCTACATTGGATATGAAGCTGCTCTAAGAAATCACTGACCTATACAAACAAAATTTTAGCTATGGTTGTTACATAGAAAATTGTTTTTATGATCAATTATTACTGAGTACTAAATTGCTTAGAATTGCCAACAACACCCATACCTAATACAGTGATGACCATGCTTCTAGCCTACATCAAAGTCAGAATCAACAACCATTCTTGTAATGAAAAAAATGGAAAAATAAAATTAGGGTTTTATTGTAAAAATTTCTTTTACAATTTTCTTCAACTTTAAAAGTCTCATACAAACATTTGGCTTGATATTTTCAGCTTTTCTCTTTGAAATCAGAAACTTCAGATTTTCAGCTTTGATTTGATCTATTACAAACCTAGTTTAGACCATTTTTCAATTATGGTCCTCAGGGTGACTTTAGCGTGGAATGACCACACAAGTGTACATAATTTTTTGTGAGAATTACAGTCATTATTCCAAATACACACTCAATACATCTTCATGTATTGAGTGTGTATTGATTAAAAGCTCATTCCTGAAAAAAATTTTAATTCTTATTTTGAGTATAGCTGCTTGAAAAGCAGAAGCTCATACAGCAAATTTTATGATGAGTCTGGTAGTTTACTGGAGGAAGGACAGTGTCTGTCTTGTATCAGATGTTAATAATTGTCAGTCACAATGTGAGTAGAAGCCCACTCTTGCTTGAAATCGCTTCTAATGCAGCCTCTCAAAATCATCTGACCTTGCTCACTCTCACCCACTTTCTCATTCCTAGTGCAGGCGCAGCCTAATGTCTAATGTGTGTGTGTATTTGGTGCTTTATTTGGGCAATGTGTGTATGTGTTGATTTGCCAGGATCATCCTGTGTGATTGGTGACCTGATATATAGATAGATCATTGTTTAGAAGGGGGTATTTATTATATCAATGTTGATGTCACAAAAAAGATGTCTGTTGAATTTTATGCCATGTAAATTCATGTCATTTGCTTGGTATAGCCTCTTTTTTTATTTGAATCAGTTAAATTTCTACATTGTCTGCTATTTTCTAGTACTCCATTCATCAGCTTTGTACTTTTGTTTATGAATTATTATTATTATTTATTTATTTATTTATTTATTTATTTATTTATTTAGCTATTTATTGATAAGGATGTTTTTTTGCAGGCAACAATGGCTGACAATCGCACAGTAGACAGAGCACGTGCCTGGTGTGCAACCTGCGGCATAGTGTATCAGCGACTGTCTCCACAGCTTTCCCTTGATGTGCAGCTAGATGAGAAACAAGATGAGATCTTAATCAATGCATTATGGGAAACTATGGTATATATCCGTAGTATGAAGGACCAAATCAATCGCTTGGCAAATCTCCTAACTCTTGGCTGCCCTCAGAGTTAGTAATAAAGGTGTGTTGATTATTATTTGTGCTGGAGTAATTATAGATTGATGTTACTTATTCTTAGTTGATTGTAAAATGGTGAAATATTCTATACAAATATGCTTTATGCAAGAAATACTGAATCATGGTATAGTTTTTGTGTCCCTGTACATGTCCATGATCATATATGCAAAGACTCTGCCACTGTTAACAGTGTGAAGAATCTGATTATGATCACCAAGCAGTTTTTACAATGATCCTTGAATGTTGCTTTTATGCTGTTGCACTTCACTTTTAGCGTTAATTATCTGTAGAGAAATGATTGGTGGTTCACTATTAAGCTGTCCTATTGTTTTTTTTTTTTATTTTTTTTTTATTTTATTTTTTTTTTTACTGTATAATGAGCTTTTGCTAGATTACCAACTTTTAATTAAATCTATTGTGCTTGTAGCTAAAATTAAAGGTTGATTTAGGAGAAAAGAATAAATTTATTTTGAAATGACATTTTTTATTACTGGAAGAAAGATTATTACGTACAGATATACGGACAATAAAGAGACAGATGAAAGGGGAAAGTGTAATGTCCTAGGACACTCTTCTTGCCATCATTTAATGTTAATAATGCATCAATGATATACTTAAGCATAAACATTTATTTTTATTTTTATTTATTTATTTTATTTATTTATTTTTTTCAGGTGTTTCAGAAGTTGTAGTTTGCAGTATCAGCTTCATATGGGCTATTGTTCCCTAACTCCATGGTTGGAGGATTGCATGGTGTGCTGGGAGAAATTTAGTAGTACCTGTATTTGGATAAGATTTCCATTACTTATTTATATGACCAGATACTTGTGAGATTTCCTTAAACTAGTCAGTTTTTAATTGATTTTAAGAATGTTTTACTTAACTCTTGCTCTTTATGTACACTTGATAAAATGTGTTTTTTATGGAAATTGGGCCAGTAAAATATTATATTCATGCCAAAGCACAGGCTTAAGTTATAATAAGTTAAGTAATATAGAGCTATTGTTGTTCATTGTATGCAGTTTGTTGTTATTCTGAATATTTTTATATATATATATATATATATATGGATGAGCATTATTTGTGGATGTTTATTTTTAAGGGTTAGTTTTTAACAGAGCAGTTATTGTGAAATGAGTTGACATTGAACTACTCTTAGGAGTTACTTGTTTATATGCTTTTGAATTTATTCCAGTAAAGATTTTGTATTTTACCAGTCAGATATTATGCATAGTTAAAGAGAAAAAGTCATGTCTCTTTTTCCTACTTTTGTTGCCAACCCGTTGCCTGCGGCCCTGCTTTTAATTACATGTTCCGCCAGTGCAGCTTGGTTTGAGCTAATTGTTTTTACTGTGGAAATAGAATCCTTGTTGTCCAAAACCAAAGAAAAATGGGTTGAGTACCTGTTGTATTTGTAAAGTTTTGTGCTGTCGGCAAGCCATGCCCAAGGTTATGCACTTATACAAAGCATGGGCAGCCCTCAGGGATGACTCTGTCAAAATTTGAGTGTTCAGTAACGCATTGGGAATATTGTAAGAATATTTTAATTTGCCGACATAAATTGTGTCGCCCGCAGTTTTGGGTATTTTTTTTTTTACCGATGACACTGTCGTTAAAACATATGGTAAAGAACTAGTCTTGCAACATTATCTGCCATATTTCATAGAGCACTACAACAGAGGCTTCAATGCTCACCACAGCTCATTCATTCATCATGATACTCAGTTCATATCCTTTTTAATGTGGTGATCTCTGAGAAATTCATTATTTTTTCAACTTCAAACAGGAGTTTGGCTGAGGACAACATAGTGGTTGGTGCAGTGTTACAAGGATGTTCAGCTCTGTCTATTCTAAACTGGCTGTTGGGTCTCAGTCTGGGACGAAAATGCCTGTTGTCATATCTTGAGAAAAATAGACTATCCTTGTGATATTTATATTGATGAATAGAAAACAAGTACTTTACACAAAATGAATTATATAATCAATAAGCTACAATATATTTTGAACAGTAACCCAATTGTCCACTTCCTCAGACCAATATTCAGCAGCCAGTTTAGAGTAGACAGACTATAGTGAGGCTACTGCACTCATCCTACTTCCCAAGTCTGTTAGGCATCATAGGACTTCTCTGAAGATGTGTGCACTTATCAAGGAAAAAAAAAGATATTTATGAGGCCTACTAGACTTGGAAAGTAGAGTAAATATAACAGCCTCAACTGCATGCAGGAGGAAGATTTTTTAAGCCAGTCATGGAGAACATAAGGATACAACAGGCAACCGAAGATACAAGATGGTATAGGGAAGTTGAAAAACCAGCAAAACTAATACTAACAAAGGGAATGAATGGGCATGTGTGCTCCATAGTAAAAGTAACCATATATTTGACAGAAGTAGAGGTTGATAAAGATGTCAGTGAAGAGGAATCATGCAAAGAAAAAAGAAAAACTATGGAAAAGCAAATATAGATGATCTTAGGAAATTTTATGAAGAAAGACTGGGAAAAACCAAAGAACAAATGATGTTCAAGATAAATACAGTAAAAGTTTGTTAATTTATATATATATATATATATATATATATATATATATATATATATATATATATATATATATATATATATATAAGAGGGAGAACTACCAAGGGCAAAAAATTAAATATTAGAAAAAATAAGGCCCACTTGAATTGTAGTCTCAATAAAAGAATCAAAAGAATTAGTCAAAATTCAGGGACAAATGTCTCGACACCTCTCTTTAAATAAATTAAGTCGTAGGAAGATGGAAATATAGAAGCAGGCAGGGAGCTCCTGGGTTTACCAGTGAAAGGTATGAATGATTGAGAATACTGGTTATTTCTTGTATTAGAAGGTTGGACAAAATAGGGGTGAGAGGAAGTAGAAAGCCTTGTGCAGCGAGGGTGCAGGAGGAGGGGAGGCATGCAGTTAGCAAGATCAATAGAGCAATTAGCATGAAAATAGCAATAAAAGATAAAAAAAGGATGCAACATTTCAGTGGTGAGAAAGAGGCTAAAGACAGTCAGTCAGAGGAGGGGAGTTAATGAGATGAAAAGCTTTTGATTCCACCCTATCTAATAAAAATCTGACGTGCAAGAGACCTTGAGTGTGTTTGATTATTAGTTTTATTGGATTATCAGGATGAACACCTGAAAACACCACCATGCCAGGACCTCCTTATAAGTTTGGACAATTTTAACTCATGCATCCAATGATGTTTCTCATGTTGCTCATGTTTCTCTGGTGAGATATGTAGTAAATTGATTGGTGTTTTACATAATTTCTTTTACTAATGGATAGTTTTTAAGTTGTGACTTTTTCAAATTAAGCCTACCTCTCATCCCCAACAATCTTTGGGGACCTGTGGGAAATTAAGGCTTTTTGGATGAGGGAGCATTGAATTGACTAACATGTGTTGCAAAGAGCTTCGAAGTCAACAAAATATATAGAAAATCTCTGAAAACACATAAATTATACCTTTGACTGAGGTGGTGGCAACAACAGCAGCAGTGGTGGCTGCTGCTATGAGTGTTGCTGTGTTATTGGTGAGCAGTGTTGCCAACAATTTGCTACATTGATTTGTTTTGTGTAGTAGGCTTTATTTTTCTACCCTCTTATTTTTGTGTATAATTAGGTTAAAGTTAGGTTTGGTTACAGATCAGCTCATGACATTAGTTACAGAGAAAATTGACTGTAGCTTCTTACACAAATGACATTAAGCACATATCCACATGTGTGAATGTAGACACAACCTCTAACAAACATTCTTTAGTGAAGTTCAACCCTTTTGCACCAGAAATAGACTTAACATAGCTCCTGATAAATCAACAAGCACTCCTCCCAATGTATGGCCCACCATTCACAATAAACAAAAATGCAATTCTTCTCACACACACACACACACACACACACACACCCCTTAAGTACATTCAATACTTTCATGTCATTCAAATAAAACATTTACTTATAGAAATTTATTACTGTACTGCACTGTCTATTGTTATAGACTTAGTAGGTAGGGGAGCATGTGTAGCAGCATTTATATCATTCAGTGCAAGATGTGCAAGTGCAAAGAAAAAAAAAAGGACAAAGCATGAATGAAAATTAAATGACATTGAAACCAAAAAAATAAGACAGATACGATAGCAAAAAATGAAAATGTAAAGATAAGGAGAGAAGATAAAGGATACAAAATAGATGTACTAGTTGAAAAGTGCAAGGATAAACCAAAACTTTCCTATAGATTCATTAATGGAAAATTCAACTAGAAGAATTAGAAAGATTGAAGGATGGAAGTGAAACACAGGAAGACCCAAAAGACATGACTGAATTGCTAAACAAAAAATTCCAACAAGTTTTCACAAAATCATAATTTAAAGAACTAGAAGACAGAGATAAAAAAAAAAGCAAATATAGGAAATGATAGTAATTAATGCATCAAGTACACTAGAGGGTCCCTGCAGTCATAACCATGTGTGTAATTATTGACAAAAAGTTCTTAAGAATAGTTTTTACTGTTTTAAGATGACAGATAACATGGAAAGGAATAGGGAAAAACTAATACATATTATTTCATTATATACATTATTAGTTCAGGAGTGGTGGTGTAGTAAAGTTGTGGTGTTTCATCTCTTGTTGTTGTGGTGATGAGCGAGCTAATGAACTGATAGTTATTGTGCAAAGGAGGATATTTAGATAAAGTAATAAACAAGAGATTTGCCTATAATCAGCATCATGGTATATTCATATATATATATATATATATATATATATATATATATATATATATATATATATATATATATATTTATCATAGTAACATTATACCTTGTATTCCGACTGTAAATCACCGATTTCAAAGCGGACGGCGCATCCTATTCTAGAAATCATGGAAAAGGTTATAAATTAAGGAAGATCATGAAAAAAATAGTAATATTCTGTACATTTATTACAAGAAAGAGCATCTTCAAATATTTTATGGGAAATTTCATATAAAAAATAAGAATAATAAATTCAAATAACTTTTAAGCTATACAATTGATTTTTTTTCCAAAACTCTCCTGAATAACCTAGGAAATTACTTAGTACTTAATTATCCTTACAGTATATGAAAGAAAAACTGCTTCATTATGAAATTGAAAAAAAAAAAAAAAAAAAAAAAAGGTGAATTATAAAGGTTTAAGCTAGCAATTCTTAAATGTAAGATCCCATATATGTCTTCTATACTTAAGTTCATCAAATCAATCATTGTTCAAGGTTATAGGCTTTTTAACAAATCACAATGGTCCTGCCTGATATCCAGGTGCCTTCTGTGGCAAATTGTCAGATCACATAGAGGCCTTTTACCTTTATCAAACACACCTTGACTGTTCATTAAAATCACTGTTCAAGGCATTAGGCTTCCTCATTTATCATTATGGTGGTTGATATCCTTGTATTGTAACTTCCTTGACAAATTGTCAGAGACCCTAAACACTTTCACTCATGGCCATGATCTTGCCTGATCGCCTTGAACTGCCTGTGGGTTCTACTTGAACCCTCTCCCTCAGGCAGTAGAGGGCTGAAAGAATAAACACGGTCATAGTGCAATATTTACATTATTCTGATAAAAACTGAAGTGGTGATGCACATATGTACTGTGTGTATATGTGGTATTTTCCTACAAAACATCTGCTAGTATAAATGCCAAAATTAAATGTTAATCATGCGGGCAGCCATTTTGTGTGTTAAATTCACTTTCCGTCTACTGCTAATCTCTCGAGACCACCAGTTATCCCCATATGGAGCGAGCTCAGAGCTCATTGCACCATACAAGGCCAAGGAAACACCAGGTCTGTCTAAAAACCCATCCACCCAAGGTATCAATTACAAGGGGCGGAGCCTCTTTACCCTTATTTGTGACGTAGTGACAGTTGTAAAAGAAAATGGGGAAGGTACAGGGAAACTAAGAAAACGTATGACATTCACGCGCCTTGCCTCCTCCAAGAACAAGGTAGGCCTACCACCCTACCAAACCCTACTCACCACTGCTCCTGCCATCCACACTCCTTACCACCACTCACTCTCATTTCACAACATACAGCCGCCTGCAAACTTGGGCCCCAAATCCCCCTTCCGATACCTTTCAATGGAGAGGAGTGTTGTGTTATACCTTCTTCCATGGGTTCTTGATTACAGCAGATATCTTCACCCAAATGACCTATCCCTTGGAAGATGATATGGCACAGTACTCCTTCCCCGAAAGGTATAGGGAGGAAGGATTTGGAGCCAAGTTTGCAGGTGGCTGTACATGCGCCAAAGCTATTACGAGAATGGAAACATAATCCTTGCTGTATTTTTTATTACTACTTTTTTCCAACAGTATATTTTTTCTCAAAATATATGCTAAAATAGTTTTTTTCTCAAAATATCTAGGAGAGAGAGAGAGAGAGAGAGAGAGAGAGAGAGAGAGAGAGAGAGAGAGAGCTCTCACAGTTCTCCATACAACCCACTGTTCCTCTCCATCCTCACAACGATGGAATGTCACTTCACCTTTTTGTAAGCGTGTTTTATAAGAATTGTACTTGCAACCATAAACATAACATAATTTAGGCATTGTTCATGAACACACTGTACTACTACATAGTTGACAGTCGTGGCGCGAAACACCGTGTGTGACTCCACTGGCCAGGAGGGTGCTGGAGCCCGGTCAGGTGCAAGGGTCAGGACTCAGGTAGGAACTGACCTGCCTGACAGCAAGGAACCCTTGCTGCTAGCCCCTCTCAAAATGTCACGCGTGCGCTCACCCCTATAGTCCTCGAAATTTAAACTGAGGTTTCTGTATTGGCTTCTTGAGTCAGTCATGAAAGAACTTGCATAAATTCAGGGCTAAGAATTTTTATACATGTTTATACACAGAATATGAACATGTATGTAAGTACTTAGCTCAGTCTTTGCAACTTCCTCCAGGACTGACCCAAGAAGCCAAAACAGAAACCGCAGTTTAGATTTGGTGGACTATAGGTGGGAGGCGGGAGGTCCTAAGTGAGCAGACCTGGTGTTCCCTTGGCCTTGGCACCATAGTAGTGTGACGACACCAATTACAGTTTTTACGATTATTTACTAGGTAAATACTACATTGTTGCATAGATGTAGGCGGGAGTCAAACACAAATTTAATGTTCTGATATAAATTTTTGCAAGAATTTGCCAGAATAACACAAGAAAGGAGGCAAATACTTCTCAAAACTTTTCTAACGAGAGAACAAAAAGGATGCAGCATTAATAAACATGAATATAAAACTTACCATTGCATAGAGAAAATTGAGACGGCGCGGCGTGTGCTTGGTTTGACTGATGTTTTCAAACTGAGTGGGTGGATGACGGGTCCCCACCCGATGGCCGTTGCTTGCTACTCGCTTGTTAGGGCCTTTCAAGAAGTGTTGATTAATAGGAGAGCTTAGAAATATTAATAATAAAATAATAATGTGTGTGTGTGTGTGTGTCTCAACATGAAATGTGGTGCATAGACCTGAAATTTAAGTATGCTGACATTAACACACACACTAAAACTATAGTAAAACTAAAATGAAAAGTTAACATTCACTGTTTCTATAGGAGTACAACACTTAAGCTAACAGAAAATAACAAAAATAAGTCGGAAATAATGATTTGTCACTAAAAAGATCGATAAAGTGCGAGATTATTGTGCCGTCCGCTTTCAAAACAGAGCGCACGGATCTGACAGGAGTTGGAATACAAGGTATAATGTTACTAAGATATATATATATATATATATATATATATATATATATATATATATATATATATATATATATATATATACACACACATATATATATACAGGCAACCCCCGCTTAATGAAGGGGTTACGTTCCTGAAAAACCCTTCGTTAAACGAATTTTCTTTAAGCGAACCAATTATAACAAGTTTAGCCCCTGACTTGAGCTTCCACTGAGAGTAAACAAAGTGAGAGTGCATCACAGTACAGTAAAAGGTTTAATGAAAGTAAAAATTATGAAGTTAGACATTTAAACAGTTTTGATTTGTAATAAGGGAGAGAGAATGGACTTCACTAGATTTACCAAAACATAATCTCAAGACGTATGGAAATGAAATATAGGCTGCCAAGTTTCAAAATAGCCTTTGCACCATATGATATGTCACAGTTGCATGCTGTTAACCACTGGATGTGTTGTAGTTTACAAGTTAAGTCATGCCTACTGGATGAAAATCTGTCAGTAAGCACACCATTACGTACACACCATTGATGCGTATTTGTCAGTACAAATGCATGAACTTTAAAAGTAATGATTGAAGTTCCCAAAGCCTGAGATGTGGCTTGCACTGACATGCTCTCCAGCTTGACCTGTGGCTTGCAGTTTAATAATTAAAAGCCACAGATCAAATTGGAATAAAAATCTATTTAGTTAATATGATATCAAGAATTTATACTGAAAATTATTTTCCGAGTTTCACATTTTACTAAAAGGCATCCACAGCAAAAACATATAATGAAGAAAAGGGTTATGTCAGCCTATGTGTGTGCTACCAACACCAAAATGGTATAGGTTGCTTTGTGACTCAACTTGGTTGAATGTCAGTACACAGGCTACATGCACAGTGAAGCTCATCCTCATTTCTTTATGAAGTCAGAGAGAGGCCACTATTTTTACTAATGGAATCTTCCTCCCTCATTTTGTTCATTCCGGTGCTTACATAATGTTTTTTTTTTTTGTGGGTCAAGTTCAAATAATGTTTGTTAACCAATCTTAGAAGCAATTGATTGCATGGTCATCAAGCCATTCACTCCTCAGTAGATTGACTGGTATGGCAACTGGCAAGTTAATTTCTTCCTTTTGTAAAAAATTGCTACAGTCATCCAAGCACCTGATATCAATAGATAAGATATAAGACTATTACTATTAACATCCTTCTCAAAAGACAGTTTACTATTAGTGTTTAAAAGTTAATAACTGAATGTTGCTTATCATACCATAAAATCACTTTTGTAATTTCTGAGAGTACTGAACCTTTCTTCCAGTATAAGTAAAATCTTATCTTCAAAGGCTGTCAGCCTGCCAACAGCAGGTTTCCTGCCATGCACAAGAAAGACCTCATTGTTTCCTCAAATATATTTTCAAGAGAGTTATGGAAAAGATTGTTTTCTATACTAAACTTTTACGATATTATTTCTTTTCTGAATGTCTTTTGTAGTCATGTTTTAAAATACATGGATGCTATTCTTGGTCTTGTAGTGATTATGGTGTGGGTGGAAAAACTCTATAAGCAAACAGAAAATATTAAGAAAAAAAAAAAATATTATAGAGTTGTTCCCGTACTGAAAAAAAAAGAAAAAAAGATTGGGATACAAAATATATTACTATTCATTCTAGTATCGTATATTATGTTCAGACAAAATTTAATCAGTAAATATATAGGTTACAGCCATTTTTCTCTCTTTTTCCTCTCCTGAAAATCATCAGCAATAGTAATTCTGAACCATGACAGTTTGCCACATAAAATGAGGAAAATTTGATTAAACTGCATTGAATGTTGTTGAGATTTTTTAACTCAACCCTTAATCACATTCAGTCTACAAAATCTACACACTTCAAAGTGGCTTTTCTGGTAGGTCTTTTTGTGTAATATTGATTACCTTAACCACCATTCAGTAATGCCAGTTTGGTACACTAATAGGTTTAAAGATTTAATTCATGCATAATGATAAAAGAATATGAGAGAGAGAGAGAGAGAGAGAGAGAGAGAGAGAGAGAGAGAGAGAGTTTCAAACACATGCTTTAGATTACACTTGCTATGGCCTTATCCCTCAGCCAGTTACCTGTGCCACAAATTATCTGAGCAATATCTGTACCATCTGCATGTAAAGCGATCCAAAACCATTTTTTTTTTCCTTGTGTCCATTAGGTGTTGTTCCCTAATGCTAAGTTATGGTCTCCAGTCTTAATGTCATTCTTTGTCACTTTCTCTTGTTAAGAAACAACAAAAAGTGAGGTGCAGGCAAAGACTGGAATCAGAAAATTACTAGTTATTTCAAGGCAGCTATATGAAAGGGGAAAGGGGAAAAACACAAGGACCCATTGTGTGCACTGCAAAAACACTTACTAGTAAGGAGTTTGCTGACTGGACATTGCACCATTGTGGTCATTGCAGAAATCTTCCCTCAAGATGTTGCCTCATAACTTAGTTTCAAGCACTGGCAGCATTCCAAAGTCTTAAATGAATTTACCATAAAAATAGTTTTACTGACTTTATTGGCCTTTTATTATTTATTTTTTTTAATGTCCCAGTTCTCTCCAATTTAATGAAGTTGTCTCAGTGTTTATCTGTGCTGTTTACCTCACTCCTTTACAAAGGATCTTAATAAATGTAAGTATAGAGAAACTTTCATTAGCTAATCACATCAAAATTTGAAGGAGAGATATTTAAAGTTGTAAAACAACCTAATAAAATCTTTAAATGTTTATTAATTAAAAAGCTGCAGCATGGAATGACAGACAGTAAATCAATTTCATGAGGCAATTTATTGAAACAGTAAACAACAGATCTTGCATTTAGTTCTTATTTATGAGAAATGAAATTTAAGTATTAAATTAATGAGGATGATATGATGATAATGAATGAAAAATTAAAACTAAATTACAACCTGACTAATGAAGACTTTAAAGAATAATTTTTTCTGCCACTAAATATACTGATGGAATCTTCTCACCACATTTTTAGAATTAAAGGCAGAGATTGTGTGCAATTTGTATTTAATCACCACTGAATGTAAGATATTGAGAAATTAATTTTCTTCAGAATAAAAAATAAGTATCAATAAATATACAAGTAAAAATAAATAATTAAAACATTAAAATGTCTTTCTAACTAATAGTCACCTACAAAGTTAAGCCTGAGTCTGTCCTTAGGATCAAACATATGGCTGAAATGTTCCTGCCAAGACATATTCTACTCTCTCTTTACAGTCATTCAAGCATTTCTCACAGACAAGCTACATTGAGGGGAACAGAAGATCTATCTCACTATGAAGATTAAAGCAATTCTTTCCCTTACAAAAGAAGGGTTTGGTTCTAAATGATATAAATGGAAAACCTCATTGCACATCCTATAAGGAAAAATTACATCACTGATCAATGCAAGTATGTAAATTATTGTTACCAGTGAAGATTTCTATAGTGGTGGTCAGGTGTCGATATTTGACCCATTTCTCTGGTCAAACTTGGATCGGTTAGCCTTGATCATATAGATGAAATATGTGAGGCACTCCTTCTCCACTACTGGCACTGTCCGGAAGTGCTTCATGAGGATCTGGAAACATATCTCTTCATCAGTATCACATTACTTAATGGTTGTCACTCACAAGCATAAGAGATCACAATATTTCATAAAGCTTTTTCTGAACTTAACTACTCAAAACAAATGAAACTCATCTCCTTTCTTCCACATTTAAATTTCCAATACTGCCATTGTTACACCAGCAAATTAAATTCCATGACCTTCTCCCATCTTTCCATGCACACAATGAATTATAAACAACTTTACCTACAAAGAAATACTCACCATTCATCCATCTTTCAGCCACACAATAAACCCTTCACCTCTTTCTTTAGGTTTCATGCACTCAATAAATAGCCCACCTTTCTTCAAATTTCTTTAACAAATTTAACCAGCCATCACTTGTCTCACCTCTCATGCACATTTTTACATCTTAAGCATGAGATTTAGAACTTTAACTACTTACATCCACTAGCTGAGCCTTATTCAGCCCTGGCCTTGTTGGTATCTTGTAGTGTCGTTTGTATCTCCTCAATGTGTTCACCTGTCAATGATGTAATTGGTCACAAATGATACTAAGAATCTCTTAGCTAATTATATGTGAGAGAGAGAGAGAGAGAGAGAGAGAGAGAGAGAGAGAGAGAGAAATAATTTACATTTCTGTTGCCACATTAATGCTGTTTAAATTGAAGTTATTAAATAAGAGAATGCAAAATACAAATGAATAAAAAATGGCTATTTTCATAAGTCTACACTTGCTCTCTCTCTCTCTCTCTCTCTCTCTTCACACACTCACACACACACCATATCTCTTTTCCCACTTGTAAATCATGGTTTCAATATACTCTCATCACCATCACCTTTCCAGCATAACTTTGTAATTTCTTGCTTTCACTATCTTCAGCATCTAAGTGATCCACACTATCATCTTTTAGATTCAGACAACTAATTTCCAGTGGATTCGACTCAGGCCACAATATACCCCAAATGTAATTATTTTTACTTTAAAACTCACTTCAACTACGTTATCTCATCATACAGCTCAATCCTGCCATCCCCCCCCTCTCTCTCTCCTTATACTTGCAAATGATGATATTATTCAATTGTTCCATATGAACTATGAAAACTCTGCAGTTAAGACTACTGCAAGGATATTGATGGTAGTACTCATTATTCACCTGTAAATTATAAAGCTCCACTTCTGGATGGTCTCCATCAAAGTCTCCAAAGTCTTCTTCTGAATCTCTTCTTTTACGTTTGACTCGCACACTCTGGATGACACCCTTGTGATACTCGCAGATGTAATTATGGCTGGACTGCTGTTAAGAAGTTAATTGTTTTACTAAATGCAAAATGAAGACAGATTAATATGAAAATTTCAAACTAGACTTAATTGACAAAAGATAATCTATCTGAAGATGCTCTGCAAAAACATCAACGCTGTCATAATTTCATTTAATATCTTTTCTTTTAACTTACAGGAATTCATAACCTTTGAGTCTTAAAAACATGACTGAAATAAAATATTTGTTTCTTCAAATGTCTTTCTCTGATACAGACCAGGTTTGATTTCTGGCTCATCTTTCCCTTTGGAATGCCTCCTGATAAAGATTATTGTTCACAACATGCTTATCCCAATTAATGTTTTAAAACCTGTTCAATAAGAAGTATAAATTACCTTGAAATACTAGAATGATGATTATTGACTCAAACTCAAAATTAACTCATTTGAGATTTCCCAAATAATGTTGCCAGTAAGACCAAACACATTAAGGCATATTAACAGATCAATGTAAACATCTAGAAATTCTGTAGCTACACAAAGTTCCTAATGTATCTATCGCTTATAACACACCTGCACTAACAAACATGTAAAAACTAATTGCAGAAATGCACATATAGTTATTAGATATTTATCTATTAACTAATCTTAATTCACATGTGAGCAACAAGAAGATTATTGAGCTCGAGATGTCTCCAATTACTGACAGCAGTGTCCATGTGCAGTCGAAGCTTCCTTTGCGCAACAGTTTTCTGTATCCTCTTGTTGTAGGCAGCATTCCCTGCCAACTGGGTGCAGCGTTCACCTGCATCAACCAAACAGCACACTTGATCATGCTGTGATCCTGAATCCTCTTCTGTGCTCAAGCCGTTCATCTTCGCTCAGCCACTCAGCTACAAATGGAATGCAGACATCTTAGCTTCTCTCTTGTAAGGAATAAATAACAAGTTACACTCTGATTTGGGTGTTGGTGGTGTAGTAACTGTTAGAACCTATCTGGAGTCAAGCCTTGCCTGAATCCAAGACCAAATGTAAAGCATTCTTCAACATGATGAACTACAGCTCTACTGACATTTATTAATACTTCTATCTGCAGCAGTATTATCAGTATTCTCAATGATAGATTTCATTTCTACATGGGAGGTAAACCATTGCATCTCAAAGTAGCTTTAAAAATTGGATTATTGCATGCAGTTTTCCTATATCCTGGTTCTAACTACCATCACACTACCTTATGATGTTTCATTTCTTTCTTTTTCCATCTAAATCTGACACAGGTACTGCCTACCAATGAAACTAATTAAGAAGATTCATCCAGTAGCTAATCTAAATATTTCCCATTTCCAAATCTACTGTATAGTATTTAGATGTGCCGTTATTTTTCTATTCCTAAATTTTCACTGTCCATTCCTTAAAAACTTTTGTCATTGTTAAGAATTAACAAGGTATAACATATGAGGCAATCCAGGGAGTCATAAATGCTTCCTCTCATTACAGAACATGATGACACTTGTATTTGATGTAAAGCCACATGTTCAATACTTTCTGCATCATTCACTCTTACAATAGCTCCTGAATCAAGGCATCACTTCATTACCTACTCCAGGGCAGTCCAACTCATGGCCAGCAGGCTGGCACTTGTATGAGACAGCACCAAATCTGTCCAATCCAGTACTTGTGTGAGACTGCACCTTATCTAAGTCACATTCGTCCATCACTGATGCATAACTTTTTTTTTCCCTATTATTACTTAGGTGGGAATTGGTTGCAATGTCAAATATGTCCACACGTTAATAATCTTGCGGTAACATTTCCAATAGGTTAATGATGACATACAAGTTTTGATTCTAACATCATAGTTTAGTTTACATATTGCTTTGAACATCTCAGGCCAACATGTCTAAAACAAGACTCTAAACTAAAATAATGGAATCAAAACTTGTAGGTATGTCATCACTAACCTATTGAACATGTTACCGTAAGATCCAAGCGTGGATATATTTGACATTACAACCAATTTCCACCAAAGTTATTCTACACGAGTATCAGTTTAACAATAGACAAATTGTAACCATTTCCGTTTTCAGATCCCATTAGTTAGGTAGATCCTTTTCAATCACCGTAATGACACCAGCATCACCCAGGCACCCACACCGTGCCCGGATGCCACCTACCCTAGCTCTTAAATAATAACTACTTCATCTTTCCTGAGACATATCGATCAACTTTCTGCAAACTGTTGATTTACATGAAGGAAAAAAAAAAAAACGGAGTAAATTCTGGTCAATCGGAGTTAAGGAGCAGTGTGGCCCGTCGAGGATCAGCACACAACGAGAAGCAACGCAATCAACACTATTTCATTACGTCCCACAACGTAATCCAGCCATTCTAAGGTGACGGGAAACAAGCAGCCACTATTACTATCAGCCTCCTTACGTGTATCCTAGGTGTTGACACGTCTCACCTCACCTGTTTCATCTGCACACCAGAGTGAGGGCCATGTGGACGGAAGAGTCAGGATTAGGAAATGTGTGGATGAAAAACCCTAGTCAAGAAGGGACACGCACTCACACACAGACCGAACCCTGGGACAGCTTCCTCCACTTTGAGCTTTCCCTTTCAAGTTTGTTTAGTTCCAATAATGCTAATGCCAGAATCATATTTCTTCTAATTTCAAGAATATCTTATGAATATACATCGCACATTTAAAATTGTTGCTAATGAAGCGGTCATTTCCTCTTGGTTTCTTGATTTATGTGGGACAATAGCTGTCTAGTATGTTTTGTAAAGACCGTCACTGTCATCAGCTGCCGGTTCATTATTACTTTCAGCAAATTATTTATGATTTCTTCATCTCTTACTAGTGTGAATTCACAGCATATGAAATCTGCCAACTCCGATAAACGCAATAAAGAATAACACCGTAGTTAGAAAAGCACAGACAAATCATTCGTCAACAAATGCCAATTTTTAAAGACGCAAACATTTTAGTTCACCAAATAAGCACTTAGAACCAAATTATGATTGGCGTATTTTTCGAGGCAGGAAGGCTTGGTATTGGCGGGAGTGCGCGGGAAACACAAATATAGACCAATCACCGCCTCCAATCTCCCTCCTATGCTTTCTCTATGGAAGACGCCGCCGACCACAGCTATAGGACGCTACACATTGCGCCCTTCACAAGTAAGCCAATATCTCACCATCTACCTTGTTAATCCCGCATTGCACCTTAGATTAAAATTACTGAGGGGTGGAGCCATCCTGAGGACAGGTGACTCAGGTGTTATTCCATTTGCAGTGGCGAGGAAAATGAGATATGAACAAGCGTCCTCCTTCAAGCCCTTGCAATGGCAGCATCAAAACATTAGGAGCTTGAGTGGACAAATAGTGTTCCTTGCTATTCTGAGGCTCACTGGTGGTTTCTGTCCCGTGTAGAGTTCAGGCACGTGCACAAATGTGAGTATGGCTTCAGGGAAGGTTAGCATTCCATTCTGGATAAGATAACGCTACAATTCGTCATGGAGAAGTGATGGGGATTTGGCGCGCAACTTTGTTCGTATCTTTGATCTGCGACTTCATATATTGGAGTTCTTTATCTCGTTTCAGTATTACGTTTATGAAGAGCGTTTTCCATCACTAGGTTTTGTTGAGGCGATAGATTTTTTTCATATTGGCGAATATTGTGTCTTGAGAACTGGTTGTTTTGTGGCATTTTATCGTGTTCTCGCTCCTGGGAACTCCTCATGTCAACTTCACACCAATAGAGTGGCCAGCGTTTTCATGCTTTAGTTCATCGTCTCGACCAAAATTCTTCACAGTTCCTCAACCGACAGGTAAGGAGAAGATTTTTCTTTTTTATGCTTCGTTCACTTCAGAGAACGGAAG
>NC_059291.1:33143727-33153727 GCF_017591435.1 Portunus trituberculatus | reverse complement strand
GTGTTGGGCATGCATCTGTTGTAAATACTTGAATCTCTGGGTTGCCAAAGGATGCAACCCCCAGAGGGACGTGGGACATGGGACGTGGCAGTACTTGGGGGATGTGTGGCATCTTAAGAGAGGTACTTCACCCGTCCAAGGTCCCACATCAACCCAAAACTTCTTCACTTTATACTCATGAAGCAAACCCTCCTTCCAGCAGACATGAGTGCTTCAATCTTCATTTTAAAGGACTGTTCTCATTTCATGAAAATAACCTTATGTTTAATTTTGTCTTTTCAGGACTGCAATTGTGTTTGTTAGGTGACATTTCTTTGTTTAGTGAATATTAAGACAACAGGTTTGTGAGTATAGTTTGTATGTGTTTCTGCTGGAATGAGGCTTCACAATTTGTACTTCACCCTCATAGAGCCTCTGCATCATGCCATTCTGCATAGTCATTGGACAAACTAATTCATTGCTAAATTCTACAGGATTGTATAAATAACATCATGAACATTTAGGAGTAAGTGAAACATTTTGTATAAATTATGTAAACTTTTTTTTGAGTGTGAGCTCTTGTTTCGCAGAATGACTCTAATATCTGATTTTGACCATAATGAAGTACAATCATACATCAAAGTTCTACTTTCAAAAATATTTTGAAAGTTTTCTTTATTCTGTTTTTATAATCTTTGAACTTTTCTGAAATTTTGTATGAAGAGTACAATAAAAAGTAGTTTATAGATGGGATATTTTTATTTATGGTATATGAGGATCAGCACTCATTCTACACTCAACTCAGACATAGCTAAAACGGCTTCTATGAAATTAGGCTTTCTGAGTTGTCTCCGCTAGTTTTTCTCATCCTTCCAACTGCTAACTCTGTACAAGGGCTTTATCCGTCCTTGTATGGAATACTCTTCGCATGTTTGGGTGGGTTCCACTCGCACAGTTTTGTTAGATAGGGTGGAATCAAAAGCTGATTGTCTCATTAACTCCTCTCCTCTGATTGACTGTCTTCAGTCTTTTCCTCACCGCATCTCTTGCTATCTTTTATCGCTATTTTCATGCTAACTGATCTGCTGATCTTGCTAACTGCCTGCATGCCTCCCATCCTCCTGCGGCATCGCTGCACAAGGCCTTCCTTTCACCCCTATCCTGTCCAATTCTCAATTCTCTAATACAAGAGTTAACCTGTACTCTCAGTCATTCATACCTTTCTCTGGAACTCCCTGTATGCCTCAGTATATCCATCTTCCTATGACTTGACTTCTTTTAAGAGGGAGGTTTCAAAACATTTGTCCCTGAATTTTGGATAACTCATATTTATCGTTAAGGGAACTGGCAACCGAGTGGGCCTTTTTTTTTTTTTTTTTTTTTTTTTTTTTTTTTTGTGTTGCACTTGGCCAGTTTCTCCTACAAAAGAAAAAAGTACATGTGTAAATTAAATTCTTGTTTTCCTTTTCTCTCATTTTACTGTCGATTTTCCTCCCTCTATTGTCTCTTCCTCCTGGTCTATGTTAAAAGCATCATCAAGACCAAAGTGTGAACAAAGTAAATGATGTACAGATATAAACTGTAGAGGGATGAGGAGAGGAAGAGGGTTGAGATGTGGCAGGAAGAAAGGAGCCGGTAAAAGAGGTAGAGAAGATCACAAGGACGTAAAGGAGTTGGAGTTGAACGAGAGATTAAAGAAGAGGCGAAAGTGACGGTGGAGCAAATGGAGGTGATAGGGACATGATCTTATTTTTACCTGATTCTCTTCCTTCCACTGTCTCTCTCCTCACTAGTAATGCCTCTTACACTTTGGAAATCAATCTACGCCTTCATGCACTCCTTTCCCACCGCTTCTCCTCTTCTTATACTTCTATTTCAAAGCAAATTGAGCAAATAAGATGACGTATTAGTCTTTGGTGAAAACGGCCTGTATTCTAAAACAATTCCCACTTTTATCTCCAATACAAACGCTGTAGTAGTGTCTTAATAGTTAACCTGCCATCGTAGCTGTGCTATTAGCGTCCAGCTGGAAGTATAAAGGCTGCCGGTGCTGAACTGCCGGTGCTGAAGTGGTACTATGCGTAGATTATGTGTAATGGAAATTGGATATGATTCTATTTGCGCGTGACATTGTTAATTGCTGAGGATGAGAAATAGATTTACAGTGATTCACAAACATTCCACATTTTTCGACAAGTTTAGAGAGAGAAAAGGGGAAATGCAGAGGTGGGCGTTGCGGCACCGATTTGCGACTTTGTGACTTCGTCGATCCGTGAATTTCGAAGTCACAAAATCGAAAGTCGCAAACGTTTTGAAGTGTGACGAAGCAAAGTCGTACCGCCAATTTTCTGCGATTCTTGCCGCGATATTGAACAAGAACAAAGACACTTATATTTTTATATTTATTTATTTTTTTATTATTATTATTTTTAAGAAATTACCTCGGCTGGAGGAGATGAAGGGCCAGGAGGGCATGGAGAAGGAGGAATATGTTCTGTAGCTATTAGTTTAGGCTGTTGCTAGAAATATGAAAAATAATAAATATGCGTTTCCCTATCTTATAAAAGCATGTTTACTTGAAAGGCTTGTATTCTAGACCTTTGCCTTTCATTCTACTTTTGTATAAGTTATCTTTTATATCAGTTTGGCACATGTACCGTATCATATTGTTTCTCTTTTCATCTGCTATTGTTCTCTTCGCTAGACGAAACCGAGATGGCGCCTCTCTCCGGCAGTACAAGTCTTTCTCGTGTCCTTCCACCGTCGCACGGGAGTGATAAACTACTTCGGTTATTGATATTTTCAATCCATCCATCACACACTCCCTCCGGCACTCAATACTGGCTTACTTAACATTAGCAATTCAAAGTATAAATCAATTCCTCCATAGATAGGCGCGACTTTTTTTTTTTTTTTTTTTTCAGGTGCAACTTTGACTCTGCGACTTTGCCGCCAGATCTAGGGTGACTGCGACTTTACGACTCTATTTTGGGCCTCCCAGTGTAACTTACGACTTCAGGACTGCGACTTTTTTTCCCCTGTGTGATTCCGCTAAATAACAACGTAAATTTTAGGGTGATAACAGAAACATGCTTTTATAAGATAGGGAAACGCATATCTATTATTTTTCATATTTCTAGTAACAGCCTAAACTAATAGCTACAGATCATCTTCCTCCTTCTCCATGCCCTCCTGGCGCTTCAGGAGATCAAGCATCGCCATGGTGCTACATGAGTCAAACCACCTTTACGGTCCCACAGTTCACGTCCTCATCCTCTACTGAACATGCTGAATCTTCCATATTCTCTCACCATCGCAATTCTTACACTTTACAACCCAAGTAAAAGAGCTACGACAAGGAGAAAGGAATACTGGCAGTATGTGATAGTAAAAGGGAACCACTGCACGATTCTGGTGTTATAGAATGACATTACAGGTCAGCCTTTTGGAAGGAAGGGTCGTGACCCAAGTTGACCTAGAAAGTACTTGACCACTGCAAGCAAACTCAACATAGCATGGTTAAGTACAAAATAATATTCTCTCTACAGAATTGTTACTCAATAGTGCATTTATCTATCTAGAAGATAAAAATTACGATTTATTCAGAATGCTTTTATTATTTTCAACATTTGAAATATAATTTCTTGGCTTGTTATCAATAGATGTTGATTTTCTGTTACAAAATAATAGTAAGGAAATTTCCTGAAAAAAAGAAAGAAAATGTTAAATAAAATGCTTCTAAAACGGCGTTTCTTGAGCTTTTCCGACCTGAGCATCCCTGTAGCGAGGTGAAGGCACTCCAGTACCATACATTTTGGCTAACATCGAGTTACTAGAAGGATGAAAAATTGAAGTGCAGTACTGCATGATTTTTTATTTTGTTCATTCTCCAAAATAAGAACATTAAGGATGCTAGTCCTGTTGGCAAAAGCAATAAGAAAATCAGAAAATAAATGAAAGTGTGGAGGTTTCGTACAAATTCAGTACTTTTCACTACCATGCTAAAAATGTGTTAAAACCTTCAAAATCTGGTTAAACACACACACACACACACACACACACACACACACATATATATATATATATATATATATATATATATATATATATATATATATATATATATATATATATATATATATATATATATATATATATATATATATATACGCATATACATAAGAGTATAACGCCCGGCATCACCACACTAGAAAACAAAATAAACTTGAAAACAAATAAATTTGATACAATAAAAGCAATAAGAAAGAAGCAAATAAAACACATAAAAAGTAAAAAAAAAAGTATTAAAAAGGGGGCTAATGAGAGGGGAAGGGCAGTACAAGGACTAGCTAATGACAGTTTAACAAGAGAAGAGTTTTGTTACCATGTCTGTGGTGGTGGTGGTGGTAGTGCTAAGGTCAGTCCTCGTCACTACCACCACCACCACAGACAAGGTAACAAAACTCCTCTCTTGTGAAGCTGTCACTTACTACTCCTTGTACTGCTGTACTACTGTATTTTTTTTTATCGTGATGATGCCGAACCTTGTGCAAAAAAACCTCCCGTCAACACGGTGTGCTGCGAATGTCCACATAAATAAAAATAGTTTCTTAGTATGCCGTCATACTAGATAGTCTGAAAACCACTGGTAGTGGTATATCTATCTTAAGAAATCACAGAAACCGCAGCGATATTATCAGTACAGTAAAGGGAAGAAATAAAAAAAAAGTGATAGTAGTAGTAGTAGTAATAGTAGTAGTAGTAGTAGTAGTAGTAGAGTAGTAGTAGTAGTAGTAGTAGTAGTAGCAATGGTTTTATTAGTGGTATTAGTATTAGTATTATTAGTAAAAGTAATAGTAATAGTAATAGTCATTGTGGTGAGGAAAATAGTGGTAATACCAGACAGGTGCCTCGTAAACCCAATTATAAAACAAAAGCGAGAGATTAGAAAAAAAAATACATGGAAATCACAGGTAATTCTTTATTTCTTTATATATAAATGAACAACACATGTATAGTCAGTAACTCAGAGACATGGCGGCGCTGCTGCTTTCCCCGGAAACTTGAGGGAGAGTAACACGGCGGAGTATCGAAAATAAGAGCTGTCAGGAGCAAAAATAATGATAATTGCGATGATTAATTACTCTGGCTAAGTCACAGCGCAAGAGTTGAGACGGCAGGTGTTTGTTGTCAAGTGGCCTCTCCCCGTGTATGTGTGTGTGTTTGTGTGTGTGTGTGTCGGGGATAAGAGAGGGAAGGTGTATTGAAGGGAAGGGAGAGTATGTATGGGGGCAGGTGCGAGTGTTACGTGTGACTGTGGGGGATTTGTCTGTCCCTCTCTCTTCTTTATCGTTCTTCTCCCACCCTTCTCAAGTTCTTTCTAGCTCTTCCTTTCCCATCTTTTTTAAACACGAATCACTTCTGCATAAGTGAGTACATTGTCATCACATTGTCCACTGTCTCTTTACACTAACGAGACACTGAACACGAGTAAAGAAAGCTTCAGGAACCCTCGTTGCTTCACTCGGGTTCGGCTCTTGCGTTCACTTCTCACTGAAGTCACTCATACCAACACTTTGGGAAACATCAACAGCAGTAGCGGCGGCGGCGGTGGCGGCAGCAGCAACAACAACAGCAATAGCATAGTGGTAGTAGTTGTAGCAGCAACAGCAGCAGCGGCAGCAGCATCAGCATCAGCATCAGCATTAGTGAGTACATACATAAGTAACTGCATCCATGTATCGAGAGGAACAGGGACAATGAGGAGGGGAGGGCCAGTGATTATATATATAGTATTAGAAAAGGACTGTATTTACAAAGAATGGGATTGTATTTGAATGAGGCAAATGTAGTGGATTAAGACTTTAGAGAGAGGGCGTACTGGACAACGAGGAAGTGAACTTCAGCTGTCCACGCATCCTCGAATGCCATAAACAACCCGTAACGCCCTCGTGGAATCTTCCGTTGGTGCCGGGCAGTGACAGAGACTTACTTCTGCCGAGTGAGCGTCATGTCGGGTATTGTAGTAATGTTTTTATTATTATTATACCGAGTGGGTTTGAGGAAAGGGAGGGAGAAGAGAAGAATGAGTGAGAAAGGGAGAGTGAGTAGGAAATAGGAAGGAGTTTTATGGTATTGAGTTGAAGAGGTGTAGAGAAAGTGTAATGGACCTTGATTTATTTACCGTCCATTCTGCTGCTTACTTTCTCCTTTTTTTGTTTTTACTTTTCTAAATTTCCTCTTTCTTCTATAATTCATTCATTTGCATATCTTGTTTTACTTAATTTCGTTTCCTTTAGAATTTTCTTTTTCACATATTCTACAATGCTAATTGCCTTCAGGGTTTGCTCCATTTCTCGTGGATGGTCGCGCGAAATGCGAAAAGGAAATCAGTGAAATGGTTGCTGGAAGAAAACAAAACAAAACACCAAACGAGAGAGAGAGAGAGAGAGAGAGAGAGAGAGAGAGAGAGAGAGAGAGAGAGAGATGGTAATGAAGATGCAAAGTTTATTTCCTCTCATAAATTAGGAGCGTTCAGGAGACCATCAAAGTTGCTTGAAACTTTACTATTTTTTCTACTATTTACATCATTCAATTCTTCCCGCGTTGCGTCACTCATTTGCGAGGAAAAAAAAAAATAGTAGTGAATATTTATTTTTTTGCTTTTTCCTCGGTAAACTGAAGTAAAGAAATTAACAAAACTGTATTTATAAAGTACGCGTCTCATAAAATTCCGTAGTATGAAGTATTGAGGAATGTGTATTAATGTGTTGGTAGTGTGTTGGTGATGTGTTGACAGTGTGTTGGTTGTGTCTTGGTGATGTGTTGACAGTGTGTTGGTAGTGTGTTGGTGATGTGTTGACAGTGTGTTGGTGATGTGTTGGCAGTGTGTTGGTAGTGTCTTGGTGATGTGTTGGCAGTGTGTTGGTAGTGTCTTGGTGATGTGTTGGCAGTGTGTTGGTGATGTGTTGGCAGTGTGTTGGTAGTGTGTTGGTGATGTGTTGGCAGTGTGTTGGTAGTGTGTTGGTGATGTGTTGACAGTGTGTTGGTAGTGTGTTGGTGATGTGTTGACAGTGTGTTGGTAGTGTCTTGGTGATGTGTTGACAGTGTGTTGGTGATGTGTTGGCAGTGTGTTGGTAGTGTGTTGGTGATGTGTTGACAGTGTGTTGGTAGTGTGTTGGTGATGTGTTGACAGTGTGTTGGTAGTGTGTTGGTGATGTGTTGGCAGTGTGTTGGTAGTGTCTTGGTGATGTGTTGACTGTGTTGGTAGTGTGTTGGTGATGTGTTGGTAGTGTGTTGGTGATGTGTTGGCAGTGTGTTGGTAGTGTGTTGGTGATGTGTTGACAGTGTGTTGGTAGTGTGTTGGTGATGTGTTGGCAGTGTGTTGGTAGTGTGTTGTTGATGTGTTGACAGTGTGTTGGTAGTGTGTTGGTGATGTGTTGACAGTGTGTTGGTAGTGTCTTGGTGATGTGTTGACAGTGTGTTGGTAGTGTGTTGGTGATGTGTTGACAGTGTGTTGGTAGTGTGTTGGTGATGTGTTGACAGTGTGTTGGTAGTGTGTTGGTGATGTGTTGACAGTGTGTTGGTAGTGTCTTGGTGATGTGTTGACAGTGTGTTGGTAGTGTCTTGGTGATGTGTTGACAGTGTGTTGGTAGTGTCTTGGTGATGTGTTGACAGTGTGTTGGTAGTGTGTTGGTGATGTGTTGACAATGTGTTGGTAGTGTCTTGGTGATGTGTTGACAGTGTGTTGGTAGTGTGTTGGTGATGTGTTGACAGTGTGTTGGTAGTGTCTTGGTGATGTGTTGACAGTGTGTTGGTAGTGTGTTGGTGATGTGTTGACAATGTGTTGGTAGTGTGTTGGTGATGTGTTGACAGTGTGTTGGTAGTGTGTTGGTGATGTGTTGACAGTGTGTTGGTAGTGTGTTGGTGATGTGTTGGCAGTGTGTTGTCTATTGGCATTGTGGTGTTTTGGTTTGCGTTAGTCTGTTCGCGATGTGTGTGTCTTGTGTGTTGGCAATGTGTTGGTTATATTGCAGGCGTATTGTTGCTTTATTGTATCACCACTGTGCTGTATTGTCTTGTCTTGTCTTGTATTGTATTGTCAGCATTGTTTTGTATTGGTAGTGTGCTTTTCTGTTAGGAGTGTGTTGTGTTAGCAGTGTGCTGTGTTGCTCTATTGGCAGTGTGCTGTTTTGCTGTGTTGGTAGTGTGCTGTGTTGTTGTATTGGCAGTGTGTTGTGTTGCTGTGTTGACAGTATGCTGTGTTGTTCCGTTGACAGTATGCTGTGTTGGTGTGTTGGCATTGTGCTGTGTTGGTGTGTTGGCAGTCTGCTGTGTTGGTGTGTTGGCAGTCTGCTGTGTTGGTGTGTAGGCAGTCTGCTGTGTTGCTGTGTTGGTAGTGTGCTGTGTTGATATGTTGGCAGTGTGCTGTGTTGGTGTGTTGGCAGTGTGCTGTGTTGCTGTGTTGGCAGTGTGCTGTGTTGGTGTGTTGGTAGTGTGCTGTGTTGGTATGTTGGTAGTGTGCTGTGTTGATGTGTTGCTATGTTGGTACCTAGTGTGCTGTGTTGGTGTGTTGGCAGTGTGTTGTGTTGGTAGTGTGTTGTGTTGCTGTGTTGGCAGTGTGTTGTGTTAGTGTGTTGACAGTGTTCTGTGTTGCTATTTTGGTGTGTTGACAGTGTGCTGTGTTGCTGTGTTGGTGTGTTGGCAGTGTGCTGGGTTGCTGTGTTGGCAGTGTGCTGTTTTGTTGTGTTGGCAGTGTGCTGTGTTGCTTTGTTGCTGTGTTGGCAGTATGTTGTGTTACATTAGCAGTGTGTTGGTGTATTGGTAGTTTTTTGCTCGTTTGGGACTTTTAAGGCAGGATATTTTTCTTAATGTAATTTGATGCACGTTACATCCGACTCTGATAACGAATTTTACAACGTAGAATTGAATGAAGCGAAAAACTGAAGACAGGACAGAACTTGTATTGTTGTCATAGTGTTCATTTCATTAATTGAGTGACAGAGAGACTTACATTATTTTCTGGTTTCCTTTTCGTTTCCAATTACTAAGGCTTATCACGTGCAATTTTACTTTTATCGATATGCACTGCAATAGTTTTATAAATATGACTTAAATTATTTGCTTCTGACCTTATATAATCTTGGAGGAGGAGACGGCAAGGTTCAAGGTTCAGGGTGTGGAGGTTGGCAGGACAGCGAGAGAGGACGGAGATATCAGACAAGAGGAAAGAATAGAAAGAGGAAAAGGAGGATGGGGAGAGGTGCGATGAGGAGTTGGAGGGCTTTGTCAGATCATTTTGAACTGTCAGGCTTCTGTCTATTGTGGAGGTGCTAGGTAGATAGGTAGGGAGGGAGGGACGACGACGACGATGACAACGACGACGACGACGACAGGGTGGAGGAGGAGGAGGAGGAGGAGGAGGAGGAGGAGGAGGAGGAGGAGGAGAAGAAAGAGGAATGAAGAAGGAATACCGAAAATCCTGTGTGTGTACGCGACGTCGTGGAAAAATATTTAGGGCACATGAATGGCTGACCGTAAGACAGGCAGAGATATACTGTTAACTATGTACACATCTGGACATTGATCTTACAGACTACTATATCATATATGTATTATATAAAACATAAAATATCGAAGAAATCCAACCACAGCGCGTAGGCAACAATATATTGTAATGGCACACACACACACACACACACACACACACACACACACACACACACACACACACACACACACACACACACACACACACACACACACACACACACACTTACACTTACAGACACTCACATGGGCATTTATTTACTTACATGTGTTATTTAGTTCCTACGTAGAAGATTTTAAAAAAGGAAAGCGAGGACAGCGTGCGGTGAAAATATTAGTAAGGATGACTGGGGGTGCTGTGTAGGGCGTGTCGGCGAAGTAAAGAGAGGTGAAGTGAGGTGAGGTGAAGTGAGATGAAGTGAGGTTCACTCAGTGTTGTTGACGGTAGCTCGTAGAATGAATGGTGCGCACC
>NC_059291.1:33121227-33126227 GCF_017591435.1 Portunus trituberculatus | reverse complement strand
ATATATAGTTATGTGGGATGCTATACAAGGCGTGGATTACGTGACCCTTAATGCTGACAAAAAAAACTGGACAACAAACAGACATCCATATATAGCCAGCCACCCACTCACCTACACATACATACACACACACACACACACACACACACACACACACACACACACACACACACACACACACACACACACACACACACACACACACACACACACACACACACACACACACACACACACACACACACACACATACACACACACACACACACACACACACACACACACACACAGCCCGGTAGCTCAGTGGTTAGAGCGCTGGCTTCACAAGCCAGTTAACCGGGGTTCGATTCCCCGGCCGGGTGGAGATATTTGGGTGTGTCTCCTTTCACGTGTAGCCCCTGTTCACCTAGCAGTGAGTAGGTACGGGATGTAAATCGAGGAGTTGTGACCTTGTTGTCCCGGTGTGTGGTGTGTGCCTGGTCTCAGACCTATCCCAAGATCGGAAATAATGAGCTCTGAGCTCGCTCCGTAGGGTAACGTCTGGCTGTCTCGTCAGAGACTGCAGCAGATCAAACAGTGAATACACACACACACACACACACACACACACACACACACACACACACACACACGTGGTGCTATTTCTATTTTCCTGGTCTTAAAACTAGCCATACGATGTGAGATTCTTTAGGGTGATGTTTCTATAGATGGTGTGAATACCTAAGTAAATTACCACTAATTGTGAAAACAGTGCTGAAAGCGTCAATAACTTCCATTGCAGCCCGATGAACTACAAGGAGGAAGTGTTTTAGGATATACAATACTTCTGGATTTCATTTGGCGCTGCTTCCACTTGATCGCGTGTCCAAAGCATTCGAAACCCACTGACTACTGGAACGCCTTTTTACCTTGAGTTTTGGTTGTGATTAGAACATTTCATTTACACTAGGAAAGGTCTATGGAGGTCAGAAAATTAATTACCAGAGTCATCTTTTTATTTTATCCCTTTTTATCCCCACGCAAATTACATAAAATCATCAAATAGTAAGTAGAATAAATATGAACACGTGTTCTGGTACTGAAGGGGTTAATGTTTAAAAGGCGTTAGTTGTATCTATGGCCAGGGTACTAAAGAATAACCTGTATCTCCTTTTATTCACCTCAACATATTGCTATTATTTTCTTTTAAAGATTTTTTTTTTATCTTGCATAATTTGAAGCGTGTATCAATGTCATAGAATTTCCTTTTCTTTGATGTAGCAATGGATATCTTTTTTCTCGTTTAATAAGGACTTTTTTGATAATTAGTACGAGTTAAATTCCTGTATCTTTTCGCTTAACGGTGTACCATCTTGTTCTTCTGTTGACATTTGATTTAGCTACTATGATCCAAGTTGAGCTAAGCGACCAGCGACAGTATCTGTATCACTCGTGGCTTTAGTAAAAGTCTGTCGGCTTTAGTAAAAGTCTCTCAAGTCATTGATGAGGCAATCCATCAAAACATGCCTTTTAACGCATAAACATCAATGGAAACGACAAGCAAATTAGTAAATCTCGGTTATAAACCATTAACGTGGAACGAGAGAGAGAGAGAGAGAGAGAGAGAGAGAGAGAGAGAGAGATGGTAATGAAGACGCAAAGTTTATTTCCTCTCATAAATTAGGAGCGTTCAGGAGACCATCAAAGTTGCTTGAAACGTTACTATTTTTCTACTATTTACATAATTCAATTCTTCCCGCGTTGCGTCACTCATTTGCGAGGAAGAAGAAGGAGAGGAGGAGGAAAATATGGAGGATAATAGTAACAGTAATAGTAATAATAATCATCATTCATAATATCCAGCATCAATACCATTCTACTTGGTTTCTTTCTCCTTTCCTTCTTTCACTACTTCTAATTTACCTTTACCGTGGTCTCCCTTCACGTCTTTTCAACCACGTTCTTCTCCCGGTCTTCATCTGCTCCTGCCATCCCCTCACCTGCCATCCTCTCACCTGCCTCACGCCTCATTAGCGGCGCCGAGAGACAGACCCCGCAGGCCGCCTCAGTTCTGTAAGTGGCTACTAGGCGCTAACGAGGGATGAATAGCACCAACACTCATGATTACCGCTCAGTGGCCGTGTTGGGTGACTGCTACTGCTTGTTTTTACCCCCACTACCGTCAACACTATCACGAGTGTTGTGTCCTAGTTGTCTTGTCTGTGTAGTTATACTATTATACTATATCTCTTATTAATACCATCACTGCAACTACCACCACCACTACCACTGTTGCTGCTGCTGCTGCTACTACTACTACTACTGCTACTGCTACTGCTACTACTACTACTACTACTATTACTACTACCAGTAGTAGTAGTAGACTACTACTACTACTACTACTACTCGTACTACTACTACTACTACTACTACTAGTAGTAGTCATAGTGGTAATGGCTTTAGTAAGAGTAATTTAGTATATATCGTCGTTCATTTTATTGACTGCGGTGAAGTCGTCGTTGGTGCAGCACCGCCTTTGTGACCCGACCCTTGCTCTCCCCTCCATCATCCGCCCCACCACCACCACCATCCCCACCATCACCACCATCACCACAGCCACCAACCGCAGCCCAACTTTGCCAAACTCCCTCAAATTTATGTCCCGAGGAAGTGGAACAACACACACACACACACACACACACACACACACACACACACACACACACACACACACACAGCGATCAACATACCCAGAATAAGTTTTCATGCAAATTTTTGTTTTTTGGTTGAGAAAAATGTTGCTTTTTTTCTTTCTTGGAACGCGCAGAGAGGAGGAAGACAAGGGCAGAGGAAGAAGAAAGGATAAGGAAAAAAAGAGGAGAATGGAAAGGAAAGTCGATTGAAAAGGATTATAAGTAGGAATTACGGAAAAAATATAGAAAAGAAAGTGTGTGTGTGTGTGTGTGTGTGTGTGTGTGTGTGTGTGTGTGTGTGTGTGTGTGTGTGTGTATTTTCATTTTTTAGGTTCGATGAATGGAAACTTCATTCTTCCCAGTGCGGCCTCTCTCTCTCTCTCTCTCTCTCTCTCTCTCTCTCTCTCTCTCTCTCTCTCTCTCTCTCTCTCTGGAGGATGCGCGTGACAAAACAATTAGGCGACGCTCACAACACTCTATTCATCTTCGTCACCTATAACGCAGCGCCCCGGCCCTCCCCAGCCACACAGCCAGTAGAGCCTTGTGTGTGTGTAGGGGAGTGGCGTCCATGAGCGACATATCCCTCGTGTATCATGGTTTAGGGCCAATTTGGTGATCCTGAGTTTTTTTTATTCATATTTTTATGTTAGAGCGGATGTGTAGTGATTAGTGTACAGTCCTTGTTTGTCTTTTTTGTTTGTTGTGGATACTAGTGATATATGTACGGTGTGTGTGTGTGTGTGTGTGTGTGTGTGTGTGTGTGTGTGTGTGTGTGTGTGTGTGTGTGTGTGTGTGTGTGTGTTTCATAATTTTTTTTTCTTTTTTATGTTTAAGGTATTTGAGTCGATGTGTTTTCGAAGTCATACATGCGTTGGTCTTTTAGTGTCTGACTCCCTCTTTCCTCTGATCTCTTTCCCTCATGCCCTCTCTCGTTAATTCGTATCAAACATGGCAGCTCAATCTCGTATCAAGTTGCCTTACTGAGAGCATTTTCTTCACCTTTATCGTCTGCGAAGAAAATGTTTGGAGATAAAAAGAGGGACAATTCTTTTAATTGCGCATGAAAGAAAAGGGAGATGTGATAGAAATATTTATGGGATGATAAATAAGAGGAGATTGGTTAGTTGATAAGGTGGCTGAAGTGAGTGGGTGTGGTAGGAACATGTATGGAAGGAGAGGTATGGAGAAACTGGTTCATTGATGAGAGGGGGAGGGAGATGGGCTACACTACGAAATAGAAGTGAGTTTGTCCTCTGACAGAATGCAGATTGTTTAACATGATCGTAGGGAGGCTGTGAGGGAGAGGAAACTTCATTACTGTACACACATGCCGGAATGCAGGGCAGGTTGAGAGCGTGGTGGTTGAGTCTAATTTAGCAAGAGCATGCATTTATGAAGCTGGACAGAAGGAAAATGAGTATCTGTAGATTGATAGACTGACTGAGCTTTTGTTGCCGCATAAAATGTTGAAATTCCAATTGAATGTAAAGATAGAAATAGTTTCCAAAGCTGAAATCAAGAAACGGAAAATAGAGAAGGCGACATGAAAGGGAGGAAATGAAACCAAAGACTAAAAACGTAGAAAAGAACAATAAAAACAAAAAGAAAAGAAAATAGTGTGGCCTGCAAACATTATTACATTTTCTTCACTCAAAATCCAGTTTAAGTCAGCACAAAAGGAAAGAACTGGAGTGAAATCTTGACAGGATGACGTGCAAGGAAGAGAATTAGATAAAATGTAACAGAATATAATAGAGTGCAATCATTGTGTAATTTACTCTTACGGATTTTTTTCTTTGCATCTGAGATCCAGTTTAGCTTATCAAGGAAATGAAAGTAAAACCAAATTACTTTTATTCTTCGTACAATATTATCTTTTCTTTCCGCTCACAGCCACAGGATCTCCCTCAAAACTCTCCCTCTCAAGCCATAAGTCTCTCTCTCTCTCCCGCTCTTCAAACTCCCTGATCCTGTTATTTCCTGCTGATCCTTCTCTATTTCCTTAAGTTCTTCGTGTCCGCTTCAGCTTCCCTTCTTATCGTCCTTTCCCACTTCCCTCCTCTTTCCTCACCTCTCTTCGTTCCCCTTTCACCTCCTCTCTTTCCCCTCCAACTCCCATCATTCCTACTTGCTCTTCCCTCGTGCAAATTAAGTTGGCAGGGAGGCGAAGGTGAGCACGCGGAGATGCACAAATGCTCTTTAGTAAGTTATAACTGGGCTAGCGTGAACAGAGTCAGCTGGAGGACAGTGTACATAATGGGCTGAATCTGAGGGGAGAACTGAGGCCATTTGAATAAAAAGGTGGTAGCGACAGAGTGGGGACTGCGG
>NC_059291.1:33088727-33118727 GCF_017591435.1 Portunus trituberculatus | reverse complement strand
TTTCCCTCAAATACAGATACTTTTATATCACAATTTTCTTTACTCGTATTTCATCTTAACTCGTTTTCTTTCGAGTTCGTTTACTGGTAGTTTGATTATGTATTTTTTCTAATTCACGTTAGTATTTTTTGGTTCAACTTTTGTCTTTTTTCCTACTTTTCTTTGTTTGATGAGGTCAGTCCTTCCTTTCCCTAATGACTCAGATATTATGGCTTTTCCTTCTCTATTTTTCGTGTTATGATTTTTGTTGAATAACTTTTCTGGCTCTTGTTTTTCCAGTTCCTTTTTTTTTCTCTTTCTTCTTTGTCTATCTGTCTGTCTTGTTTTTTCAGTTCCTTTCTTTTCTCTTTCTTCTTTGTCTATCTGTTTGTCTGTCTGTCTGTCTGTCTGTCTCTGTCTGTCTGTCTGTCTGTCTGTCTGTCTGTCTGTCTGTCTGTCTGTCTGTCTGTTTCTCTCTCTCTCTCTCTCTCTCTCTCTCTCTCTCTCTCTCTCTCTCTCTCTCTCTCTCTCTCTCTCTCTCTCTCTCTCTCTCTCTCTCTCTCTCTCTCTCTCTCTCTCTGTGTGTTTTTGTGAAAGTTCTTTTCCTTATCATTATGAACATTTTTACATTTATACCCATTTTATACTTTGTCTCCTTTTCCTTACAGCTATAATAGTTTTTCCTCCCCGTCCTCCTCGTCCTCATCTTCCTCCTCCTCCTCTTCTTTTATCAGTATTCTTTTATGAATTTGGAGATTGTTTCTGTCTATTTTTCTGTCGAGAGAGAGAGAGAGAGAGAGAGAGAGAGAGAGAGAGAGAGAGAGAGAGAGAGGCAAGAAAAGAAATGTAAAATATGAAAGAAAAATAGCAAGAACAGCAATATTGTGGAAAACAGGGACTAAAATATACGTGTTGAGTCAGAAAGAATAATGAAAAAGAACGTGTGGAGAATTAGGTATACTTATATGAACAGAGAATGAACATATAAACAGATAGATACATGAGATAGAAATACTGGATGAATAGTTGCGCAGAAAACATCCATAAGATTAAGTCACCAATGCAGCGGAAACAATGAAAATAGAACCAACCTAGTCTCTGTTGGAGCTAAACATGAAAAGTGAAAGAAAATAATAATAGCCAGAAAACTATTGCAAACCTGGAAAGAAAATGATGAAGTAACTAACGAGGTGTTCAACAAAATGACATCTGACAAAGAGAGGCGGACTAATTAATACTTCGGACTAATACTTATACACATTATATGCATTAACAGAAAATAAGAAGACAAAAATGGTAACATATGCTATTTGATCTAGCCTGTTATGTTACGTTAAGTCAAATCAGGTGAGGTAACCTAATAACCTAATGTCTTCCAATATTACTTAGTCATTTAACCCTAGTATGCTTAACTCAACCTAATAACATCAAACCTTACTTTATCTGGTCCCAATCAAAGCAAACATCTTATCCTGACACAATGCAACAACCTAATCTGAGCCAACCTTACCTAACCTAACTCCACATGACTTAACCTAACCAAACCAAACCTAATCCAACTTAATTAACCAAACCAAACCAAACCAAGCCCATCGAACATTTCAAACACCATCACCACCACCACTACCACCATCACCACCATCACCGGTTTACGTACCTTTTTGTTGACTGAACGGATGAAGTCAGCGGCGGTGATGGCGGGACTCTCTAGGGCGCCCGGCTTGGCCTGGGGGGAGGGGAGCTGCGAGGTGGAGGCCACGTCCCCCACGGCGACCCAGGTGGAGCAGGAGCGGGAGGTGGGGTCTAGGCGGGGCAGCAGCACCCCCTCCAGCCGCCCCCCACCTCCGCACAGGTTGATCTGAAGCACAAAGTTGCCCTACTCGCATTAGTATTGTTTGTGTATGTCTGTTTGTTGACTTAGTATTATTATATGAAATGCTATTATCTTTATTATTATTATTATTATTATTATTATTATTATATTATCATTATTATTATCATTTATTATTATTATTATTACTATTATTATTATCATTATTACTATTATTATTACTATTATTATTACTATTATTATTATTATCATTATTATTATTATTATCATTATTATCATTATTGTTACTTTTATTATTATTATTATTATTATTATTATTATTATTATTATTATTATTATTATTATTATTATTATTATTATTATTATTATTATTATTATTATTATTATTATTATTATTATTATTATTATTATTATTATTATTATTGTTATTGTTTTATTATTATTATTATTATTATTATTATTATTATTATTATTATTATTATTATTATTATTATTATTATTATTATTACTATCATTGGTGCTACTACTACTACTACTACTATTACTACTATTGTTATTATTATTATTATTGCTATCTACTGCTGCTGCTGCTGTTGCTGCTGCTGCTGCTGCTGCTGCTGCTGCTGCTGCTGCTGCTGCTGCTGCTGCTGCTGCTACTGCTACTGTCACTGCTGCTGCTGCTGCTGCTGCTGTTGTCACTGCTGCTGCTGCTGTTGCTGTTGTCACTGTTACTGCTGCTGCTGTTACTGTTGTCACTGCTGCTACTACCTACTATTCACTGTTCACTGTTACCACTACTACTACTACTGCTGCTACCACTATTATCACTACTACTACTACTACTACTACTGCTACTATTATCACTACTACTACTACTACAACTACTATTACTACTACTACTACTACTACTACTACTACTACTACTACTACTACTATTATCACTATTACTACTACTACTACAACTACTATTACTACTACTACTACTACTACTTTGCTGTCGGCCTTGACATATCGAAAGCCTTCGATAGAGTCTGGCACAAATCTTTAATTTCTAAACTACCCTCCTACGGATTCTATCCTTCTCTCTGTACCTTCATCTCCAGTTTCCTTTCCGATCGTTCTATTGCTGCTGTAGTAGACGGTCACTGTTCTTCCCCTAAAACTATCAACAGTGGTGTTCCACAGGGTTCTGTCCTATCACCCACTCTCTTTCTATTATTCATCAATGATCTCCTAAATCTGACTCAATGCCCTATCCACTCCTATGCTGATGATACCACCCTGCATTATTCAACAGCGTTCAACAGACGCCCAACCCAACAACAATTAAATGACTCAAGGCGAGATGCTATAGGACGCCTAACTTCTGATCTTTCACTTGTTTCTGATTGGGGCAGAGAAAACCTGGTTTTGTTCAATGCCTCAAAAACTCAATTTCTACAACTATCTACTCGACATAACCTTCCAGACAACTATCCTCTCTTCTTCAATAACACTCAACTTCCCTCTCCTCTACATTAAACACACTCGGTCTATCCTTCACTAAAAATCTAAACTGGAAATTTCACATCTCTACTCTTGCTAAATCAGCTTCCAAGAAGTTAGGTGTCCTATGGCGTCTTCGTCCATTTTCTCTCCCTCCCAGCTGCTTGCTCTGTACAAGGGCCTTATCCGCCCGTGTATGGAGTATGGCTCTCATGTCTGGGGGATCCACACACAGCTTTACTAAACAAGGTGGAATCTAAAGCTTTTCGTCTTATCAACTCTTCTCCTCTAACTGACTGTCTTGATTCTTTAAGTCACCGCCGCAATGTTGCATCTTTATCTGTCTTCTACCGCTGTTTTCATGCTGTCTGCTCTTCTGAACTTGCTAACTGCATGCCTTCCCCCTCCTGCGGCCTCGCTGCACAAGACTCTCTACTTCTTCTCATCCCTATTCTGTCCATCTTCCTAATGCAAGAGTTAACCAGTATCTTCACTCCTTCATTCCCTACACTGGTAAACTCTGGAACTCTCTACCTGTGTCTGTATTTCCACCTGCCTATGACTTAAACTCTTTCAAAAGAGGAGTGTCAAGACACCTCTTACGTTAACTGGACCCTCCTTTTAGATTTTTTGTTTTCTCTTTCTACTTTCCTCTTAACAGGGCCTGGCAACCAGCGGGATTTTTTTTTTCCAACACTTTGTTTGCCCTTGGCCAGTGCCCTTGTAATGTAAAAAAAAAAAAAAAAAAAAATTCAGCACCAAAAACTATATCAATGATGAAAATTTGGTTAAAAATTAGTGGCGACCTCCAAACATAAAAGATCCGAACTGATTTCTTACCAAGTGAATCCCGTTGTGATGATGGATATTCGTGTCGATAGTGCTAGCTTAGAGCACCGCACGATACGCCATTCTTATTATTTCCGCAGGAGAAAGAAAGTCATTCATCAGTGAGCTTAAATTGTAAATCTCGTACATCCTCTATCTGGGCCAAGGGAAGGTGCTATTTTATATCGACATAACTTTCGACACTGTTCTTATGATTTATGTTTTACGATCTGTTTAATCTTACAATACACATGTAAGTGTCGAGTTAATCTCTCCTGCATCTTTCACCGACTTACAGGCACATGCTTTTGTCAGGATGTTGAGGACGAGAGGCCATCTCACTATCGCTGCCAATTATGTAGCGCTACAGACACGATCATCTTGTGGGAGAGAAGCGATGAGCTGTTTGTATGTGCGATTAAAGCGTGAAGTAAAAGGCAAGGACCAACGCTTACCTATCCCGCAGGAAAGAGGCAGCGACAGAATGATCGATTGTGTTCATGTATCAAAACGTTCATAGAAACCAACGTGTGTGCAAGAGAGAGAGGAAAAAAAGTCGTATGCTGTACAGAAGAAAGAATGGATAGTACATTTCATACTTTTCATTTTGTTAATGTTTATATATATATATATATATATATATATATATATATATATATATATATAAATGTTTATATATATATAAATGTTTATATATATATATATATATATATATATATATATATATATATATATAGAGAGAGAGAGAGAGAGAGAGAGAGAGAGAGAGAGAGAGAGAGAGAGAGAGAGAGAGAGAGAGAGAGAGAGAGAGAGAGAGAGAGAGAGAGAGAGAGAGAGAGAGAGAGAGAGAGAGAGAGAGAGAGAGAGAGAGAGAGAGAGAGAGAGAGAGAGAGAGAGAGAGAGAGAGAGAGAGAGAGAGAGAGAGAGAGAGAGAGAGAGAGAGAGAGAGAGAGAGAGCAGACGGAAGAAGGGAGAAAGGGTGGGGAGAGTCAGAGGAGGAGGCAGGTGGTAGGGGAGACAAGACTGGAAATAAGCTAATGCGAGATGGGAGTAAGGGGCGGCGAATAGTACAGAGCATATTATACTGAATAAGGCACATGTGAAGAATGGAACGCTGCGGGGTAAGGTATGGTTGAGTTGAGGTGCGGGACAGGTGTGTGTGTGACAAATGATGCCTAAGTGAGGAATAGGTGAGAGTGTGATTAATTTCTGGTAATAGATAGGTGCTGGGATTGACCTACTTCAGGTGAAAGGTAAAAGAAAAATAGTGAAGCAAGGTGGTGAAGCTAGATAAGGAAGATAAAGACAGACACATATAAAGAGAGTGTGTGAGAACTTGATTAATTTCCTGTTTGAACGGAGAGGAAGTTGACAAACTACAGATGGACGGTAAAGAAAGATGGTGATGTTAGGCGACCAAACTAGGTAGGAAAGATAAAGACGGACACACACAATGGAAATTAGTGAAGGATGATTAACTTTAGTTAGTGGAAAGGTAGAGGAGACGGCAGACTATATGTGAGAGATAGAGAGAGGGAAGAAGAGTGGTGATGGTAGTGGTGGTCAGAATATAACAAAAGGTGAAGACAGAGATACACTACGAGTTACACGTCAAGGTGTAAATGTGGAGAAACAAGGCGAGTGTGGCAAAGGTAAAGGTGAAAGTTCAGGAGTGGCGGGAAACAGAGAGTGAGGGCGAGTGCAATAGGAGATACAAGGAAGATAAGATAATACCCACCTCGCTCACCCACGTGCGGCTCAGCTCCCCGTCGTTGGAGACCCCGACGCCGCTGATGTCTGATGTGCTGAAGCTTTTCTGAACACCAAGAGCAGAGCTGAGGGCGGCACACGAGCGGATTAGATCACTCTCCTCCTCCCCCCACAAGTTGGATCCGCCTCCCTCGCCCACCGAGCTGCCGCCGCCACCAACCCCAGAGGGAACCTGTCGGACCGAGAGGGACGGAGAGGGAGAAAGGGAAGCATTGAGACCACTGAAGCAATGTACATCTTAAAAACAGGAAGTCCCTTCGTGAATATCTTTAATAAACGGATGCAAAACAAGCTTTTTTGTAACATACATACGGAAGCTTTTAGATAAACATATCATGACATAAATGCTTAGAGTATTGATTTATGAAGCCAGTTTAAAGCTAGAAGCTGATAGGCATTATATTTATATTTTATAATGAAGTTTAAAGTGAAGAAAAAGTCAAGCATATCAGGATGAAAAATTCAAATTAATGCATGAGTTATCAATATGAAAGTATACTTTTTGGGTCAGAGAAATGAGTTCCGTAAACGATAATACAAATTTTAATTACTATTTTTTACTTTCCTGAAAATTTCATATTTACAGAAACAAACACTAGAGACTAGCAGAGAAAAACATTTCGCAGGAGCCAGTCCAGCAAAGTAATTATAGAGATATGAAAGAAAAAAAGCCTGGAAAGATATGCAGAAAAATGTGTAGTTAGGTATGTAGATAGAGAATGCAAACACTAAAGAAAGGGAAAAGAAACGTTTTGGCAGTAAGACATATGTACCATGGAAAACGAGAGAGAGAGAGAGAGAGAGAGAGAGAGAGAGAGAGAGAGAGAGAGAGAGAGAGAGAATAGACGAAAGAATCAGTTATTACGCCATAATTTCGATCAACATTTTCTAAACGAGCTCTCACCGCCGGCTCTCACTTGGCCTCGAGAATAAAGCAGCTTTCAGAGAAGGGGAGAAAAAAAAAAAGGATAAAAAGGGAAAAGAAAAACGGCCTTGCAACACAAAAGAAAGCATCGCGTGACGGTATTCTTCATCGTTGTTTCCCAGACAAGATTCTTTTTACTTTCTGGGCCGTTAGTTCATGTGTGTGTGTGTGTGTGTGTGTGTGTCGAGAGAGAGAGAGAGAGAGAGAGAGAGAGAGAGAGAGAGAGAGAGAGAGAGAGAGAGAGAGAGAGAGAGAATATGAGAATAGCGTTAAGCAAGATAAAAAGAAGCAAAAAAAGACAAAGCAGTAAGTCACATTTCGTCTTTTAATTACTGACACATAATTAGTCCGGCAGAAGTGTGGCATTTTTTTTATCAAACTTGATGCAACAAACTTTTAATGGCATCGCCGGCCACTCATTAGGCTTACCGGGCCAACCTTGAACATGGCGGCAAAAAAAAAAAAAAAAAAAAAAAAAAAAAAAAAAAAAAAAAGCAGAGTAACCAATGGAAAGGAAGGTGAAGCAAGTTAAATAACCCAAACAAACAATAATTATAATCTCGACGCGATCAACAGTCTTACCATTTTTCAATTATGAAAGATAATTTTAGGGGATTACACAATGAAATTCTTCGATAAGTACTGTAGATACTGTAGTAATAATGGTAATAATGATGATTACAACGATGTTAGTTATGGTAATAAGAATAACAAATAATAATAATAATGATATTAATGATAATTATAAAATAATAATGATAATGATAATAATAATAATAATAATAACAGTATACTTCTCGTATATTCTGCTAATCATAATGATCATCGTACATACCATCATTACAATCCTACTAGCACCACCACCACCACCATTACCACCACCACCACCAATTTCAAAGCTGAACAACAATAAGTCAAGCCAAGCCACATCTCACGTATTCACCTCCTTCACTTTTAACCTTCAGGGAAACACACAACACAGGAGCACTGACATTCACCTCGCCTCACCTCGCCTCACCTCAGCCAGGCCACACTCTTCACCCACCCTTCACTCGGCGCCCACTCACTAAGGAAGCACCCAACACCAGGAACCATATTCTCGAACATTTCTGAGTTCACTTCTACTATTTCAAAAAAGCCTTTATTTAAATCTACAAGTTATTTTTTTTTTGTGTTTTTTATGGTTCTAGAGGCAGTGACAAGATTTCTACATTGTTAACTGAAGAAACATTATTGAAATTCCGCCAGTCATCTCTATGGCCTTGGAAAATAGTCATGGTGAGGAAGCAAAGCGTTTCTGAATACGGACCAGCTTCCTCTCACTGTGACCTGCCCTAGCCAACACTATCCATTCTGGTGTTCTGGTCCTGCTTCCCTGCATCAACTCACTAAGCCAGGCAGAGAGGTGTATAATAGTGCTATTTCGGGACGTCGTGTTTCCTCCAAGACTGTCCTCTGTCCTCTCAGGTTTGTAGTGATGCAGTGGGTAGCGCCCTTGAGATACACTCATTTGCTTTCAAGCCACTGTGGGTCTGAAGGGTCACGAGGCTGCTTTGTAAGGCGCGACGTGTGTGTGTGTGTGTGTGTGTGTGTGTGAGTGCTAGTTAATCTGGTCTACTGTTATGTGGCATTTCATTATGTCAGTTGTTGTTGTTGTTGTTATTGGTGCTGGTAGTAGTGGTGGTGGTGGTGGTGGGGGTGGTGGTGTGTTGTTGTTGCTGCTGCTGTTGTTTCTCCTCCTCAGCCTTGGCATGAGAGAGGTGCTGTCCGCTGCTCGGCTTGTTGTTGGCTGTGGTGCTGATATTGATGTCTCGGGTATCATTTTGTGCTGGCGTTCTCTTTGTAATGTTCTGTTGATATTGTGGCTGTCTTGTATTTGCTCCTTTTACTTTGATAAGAATTATTGCTATTGTTATTACATACACTAGAAATATGGTTATTATTATTATTATTATTATTATTATTATTATTATTATTATTATTATTATTATTATTACTATTTTTGTTGTTATTACAATACTAGTATTTCTGGTACAGTAGGTGAGTGCAGGCAGGCAGCGAGGGCACAGCATACCGAAATATTTCCCCCTGCAAATGTTTTGGTAGAAGTATGAATAAGAGAGAGAGAGAGAGAGAGAGAGAGAGAGAGAGAGAGAGAGAGAGAGAGAGAGAGAGAGAGAGAGAGAGAGACAGGATAGAAACAAGCATGTATCAAATTCGTTCTCGTTTTCCCCACACCACTCCTCCTTTTCCCTCCCTTCCTGTTTGCCTCTTCCTCCTCTTCTCTCTTCCTCTTCCTCCCTCCCTCCGTCCCTCCCTCCGTCCCTCCCTCCCCGGGCTGTGTTCCCTTCGTTGCCTCGTAATTACCGTCAGTAAGCCCAGCCATTAGAGGGTGATAGGGGGATATTACTACTCACCTGCTCTCTCTCTCTCTCTCTCTCTCTCTCTCTCTCTCTCTCTCTCTCTCTCTCTCTCTCTCTCTCTCTCTCTCTCTCTGTTTTTCATACATAATCTTATATTTCCCTTTTTAGGTCTTTGTTTTGTGAACTTTGGTAAAATAAATAACAATGAATCACAAACTTCATTGATACCAACACATCAATAACAGTAACAACATGAAAAATATTATTCATATAGCACCATCAACAGAAGCAATGACGCCAGTTAGTCAGTAACAACAAGAATAACAACTGCAACAAAAGATAATACCACAAACAAGAACATCAGCAACAACACTAGCAGCACTAGTAACAATAACAAAAACAGTAACAACAGTGATAACAGCAAGCGTTGGTGCAATTACAAGGCTCATCGGATGCTGCTATTTGGCTTCCCTTCAGTCACTCAAATTATGTCCCTTGTATCAATCTCAATCATTGTCTGTCTCTTGAGGGTAATATGCCTCTCTCTCTCTCTCTCTCTCTCTCTCTCTCTCTCTGGCATCCATCGTTTCTAATTGTTGAGTGCAATTTCGTTCAGGTGATGCACTAGACATTGATACGCCAGTCAAAATACACACCAGTACAGACACATGTTGCTGACTGTGTACTGTGCCATACCATTCCCATTCCCATCGTCCCTCTGTATATCGGCACATCACCGTCCTCAATATTAAGAAAATGAGCGTTTTTATCATAATTATCATCATCGTTATCATTATTATCGTCATGGTCGTCGTTGTTGTCGGCGTCACTATATGCTATTCAATCCGCTGCAATAACAAGGCCTCCCCTAAAATACATTTCTCATCTCGTCATGATTAAAGTGGAAAAACCGACATGGCACATGGTGGTGAAGGGAAGGGAAGGGAAGGGGAGAGCGGCACTCCTTCATGTCTTCAACAGTTAGTCTTCACCCAGGCATCATTTCTCAATCTAGTTTCTGCAGCCTCTATAGCTTTCCTAACGCTCCGTGTCACTTCTGCACTCAAGGTTTTCTTTCACAAAGGCATTTCCAGGAAGCGTGTTTCTTGTCCATTCATTCGCACGTGGTGACCTGTCTCGGGAACCAACATCACGTAGCTACATCGTGACATACGCGCGGTCATTTTGCCTCTCTAGGTCACTTTACTTACTAGTTTATTTATTTATTTATTTACATATTTACTTATTCATTTGTTTTCGTATTTCTAAACGCATTACTTTTTTTAAGGATTTGTTTTTTATTTCTATTGAGGAAAGTTTACTACTTTTAGTGGTCAACAATCTTTTGTTTCTTGTTAATGAAAATATTCACTACTTCGGTAACTGTCAACGTGTTGCCAGTCATTATGGAAATCAGGAACTTGGAGTCCCGCGCCGTCGGACACAGACTCAGAGCACCACCTGGCGACGCCCTCAGCGGCACTTCCCGACAACCGGATGCGCTTCGTTGCGGTCGCTTGTTGTCTTTCCGGATATGAGCAGACACTACTGACATTTATACGACTTAGCCGAGCGGCGACTGCCAACACGCAGATGGACTCCAAGCTTACCGTCACATGAAAGAATGCAAACTTTCGAGAACCATTGCTGTTTTATCGGTCTCGGTTTTCTTTGCAACCAGAGACAGTGTCACAACTGGTCCCGTGTGTCGGTGTGCCGCGCAGTAGATACGAGCTACATGTCAACTGACAACACACTCATTTCCATTTTGCGAACACTTTCCGATGGTGTTGCCTTGTCACCCTTCAATTCGCCATTGTGCCTCAGATCAGCAAGATATGGAGTGGTTTTGCCAACTACAATAGCCGGCCAGCAACATTCCTCTTCACAATCAGACACAGACAGACATTACAAGATAGAATCCTGGTTGTGCAGTCTTCTGTATCTCGGGGGGCCTTCTTTACTAGACATACGTAGGAGAGTTAAGAGGCAAACGTGTAGTAAAGTTGACTAAATGCTTCCTTGACAGTATGACTTAGGATACACTTCATAAGATTCTTCAAACAGAGCGAAGATCATTAGTGAACAAATCAACTAACTAGTCTTTCCTTTCTTATTTTTCAATCCTGGTGAAGGACAAATATAAACAGAAGAGGATAAATACAAACAACAAGAAGATAGGAAAATCCAACACTATCGAAGATGTCCAATTTGTTTGGCAGTGTATCAGTCATCTTTTCCAGCAAAGACTAACTGTCCTAGTGGTGAAGGTGGCAACTTTTGACCAGCGAGTGAGGGAACCGTATGAGCCTTGAGCTGAACAAGAGCACATTCTGGCGGAAGAATACGAATACCTTCTCCGGAACACAACCGAGGCTGCATGACCTTCTTTTGTCTAGCTCAGAGGAATTCCACTTCACTCTTTTCAATTTTCCAGTGTGTCACGCGAAACAAAACGTTTCCTCAGCTACTCGTACTCTCGCTCTCCAGTGGTCTGGACCGCAGCACGAGGGCATTGCATTTGTCTTGTCTTTACTCTGTGAGACTGGAACATCTGCTGCCTTGCTTCTTTTCCCTTGTAAGACTGATAGTAGTAGTGAGTCCGATAGATAGATATGAGTAAAAGTATATATGTACCATTTTCAAGTTGTTTTCATTGTCAATATATATTTTTCTCTTGTATATAATGCTTTTTTCATTATTTGTTGTTTAGAATGCAAATATTTATCTAATTTATTTATGACCGTACCCAAATAATGTTGGTTTATTGCATATATTTTACTTATGAACTTGTCAGTAACAATTTCGTAACTATATAAATGAATGGCATTGAAAATTCAGTGCATAATTACAAAATTCCATATCTCCCATTACTTAATTTGATCGGTAAATGGAAATCTCAATCATTAGTATAGTGTCCATCACTCGCGTCCTTCGTGGGTCATTATCTCAGCCAATAATTCGTCGTTTTCATTATGGCATGAACCATAAAACTTACACACACAAAAAAAAAAAAATAAATAAATAAATAAAAATAAAACGTAAATCCCGCTTCGTTAAATATAATTGGACGTAAACACCACGTGAGTTATGAGAGGAACGGAGGATGGGAAACGGGTGAACCAGAGAGAGAGAGAGAGAGAGAGAGAGAGAGAGAGAGAGAGAGAGAGAGAGAGAGAGAGAGAGAGAGAGAGAGAGAGAGAGAGAGAGAGAGAGAGAGAGAGAGAGAGAGAGAGAGAGCAGGGAAAAAAAGACCAGACGAAACGAATATGCAAAAAAGAGAGAGAGAAAAAAAAGATGAGTGACTTGCAAGGAAGGGGAAGGAGGGATAAAAAGTAAAAACAGGAAAGACATAACTCGTGAGTGTCGAAAGAGAGGAGAGGGAGGGAGAATGGAAGGGAAAAGAGAAAAGAAGAGAGAGAAGGGAGAAGAAGGGGAGGGAAAGGAAGGAACATGGAGTGATGAGGAGGTCACAAGAGGAGAGGAGTGGGCAGAAGTTATTGGCGTGGTTTGGGGACGAGATGGCTGGCAGAAATGGTGGAAGAGAGAGAGAGAGAGAGAGAGAGAGAGAGAGAGAGAGAGAGAGAGAGAGAGAGAGAGAGAGAGAGAAGCTGCAGATTACTTCTATTTATCCCGTCTCAGCTTTCTCTTAGCACAAAGCTGGTCATCAGTTCATATGCAAATCTTCAGCCCATAATTATATATATATATATATATATATATATATATATATATATATATATATATATATATATATATATATATATATATATATATATATATATATATTATATAAAGATTCCCTTGATATTGTGACAGCATTGCGTGGGACATCTATAAAGGAAAAGAGAATGGTATTAATGATGCTGCTGAAGACACGAGTCACACGAAGGAGAGGGAAATATGGTGAAAGGGAGAAAGGAAAGGCCAAAAATGGGTGTTTTGAAGATTATACAGTGTGAAGGATAGAGGACAGAGAGCTGGGGAGGGAAGGGAAGCATGGGAAAGAGAGAATGGGAATGGAGGAGATAAATGGAGAGCTGCGTAGGGGGGGGAGGGAGAACTAAAAGCTGGGGAGGATATAAACTTGGGAGGGAGAGAAGGGAAAGGGGAGGATGAGAGATTTAGAGAATCACGGGGAGGAGGAGGAGGAAGGGAGGTAAGTGGGGCGTTTCCTCTTAGCTGACGGAAAAAGTCAGGACATGGACGAGTTCGTGGAAAAAGCGTTTTTCATTTTTCTTTTTACTGAAAAAGAGAGAGAGAGAGAGAGAGAGAGAGAGAGAGAGAGAGAGAGAGAAAAAGAATGAACAAGCCTGAATAACTGAACAAAGGTGAAAGTGAAAGAAGTACTCAGACAATGAATGAAAAAAAGAACACGAAAAATGAGAATGAAAATGGAAAATGTTGAGCGTCAAAAATGTATAATCTTTTTTCATTCCAGTGTAATTGGGAATAATGGTTTTGACGAAAAAAAGGCTGAAAAAAATATACAATAAAAAAGAAAAGTGAATAAAGAAAAATAAAATACGATTTCAGTTCACCCGGAAAAGATAAAAAAAAAAAACAAGAAATAAGTAAAAAGTGGGGAAATATTGAACATTCGCCTTTTGTCTTGTATTTGGTAACATTTAATTGTTTTCCTTTATTTCGCCACCGATGGAAGAAAGTTTTCATGATGCGAAGCTGCGTGACCTGACATTTTGTTACTGACCTTGCCGAGGGAAGAGCTGAGGAGGCGGGCAACAGTCACAACCACACACACACACACACACACACACACACACACACACACACGGCTCAGTGGTTAGAGCGCTGGCTTCACAAGCCAGATGATCGGGGTTCGATTCCTCGGCCGGGTGGAGATATTTGGGTGTGTCTCCTTTCACGTGTAGCCCCTGTTCACCTAGCAGTGAGTAGGTACGGGATGTAAATCGAGGAGTTATGACCTTGTTGTCCCGGTGTGTGGTGTGTGCCTGGTCTCAGGCCTATCCGAAGGTCGGAAATAATGAGCTCTCAGCTCGTTCCGTACGGTAACGTCTGACTGTCTCGTCAGAGACTGCAGCAGATTAAACAGTGAATTACACAGAGTAGAGAGAGAGAGAGAGAAAGAGAGAGAAAGAGAGAGAAGGGGGGAGGGGAAGAGAGCATTTCCGTATACAAGATCACTGGAGATGAAGAGAGAGCTGATTTCACTTTTGTTGTCGCTTCCATGCATTATCCAGATTAGAGAGAGAACATCAACGACACTAATAAGAAACAAATCAGCAGCTGAAGGTAATAGCGACAAACAACGACAGCCCACGACAATATCTACTAGAGCAACCATATACAGAGCACCAACAATAACAATGACAACAACAACAACAAAAATAACAATAACAATAACAATGACAGTACCAGTAATAACAGCAACAATGACGACAATGGCAACGACGATAAAACAGGAATATTGCCAACAAGTACAATAACAAGAACAATGATAATGATAATAATGATAATAATAATAATGATAATAGTGAAAACATTGGTTCATCAGCTTCTCTCTAACGCTTTCCCGATCTGTCAGAGGAAGAATCTAAATGGATCCAAAGACAGATACCACTCAACTTTTCAGATACGAGGAGACGATTAGAATCTTGACAACGCAGCTATGATAAAAAGCTGAACTATGTAACTGTTTCATTGGAAGCAGGCTCTGAAATACGTAGGAGTGAATGCCTGAGAGTGAGTGTGTGGGCCATATTCAGAAACACTTGAGCGCCGCACCTCCACTATTTCAAAAGGCTCCTGTTCAAGTGACGCAGATTTTGAAGGTTGTTTTTATGGATCTAGTGAGAAATGAACAAGTTTACTTCGTTATTTACAAGAGAAACATCCTTAGAAACACGGCCTATCATTTCTGTGTCCTTTGAAAATAGTTGTGGTGAGAGAGCGGAGGGAGCGTTCCAGAATACAGACATTTGAGTGAAGAATGTCGCTGAAATGTGACGGGTAATTAGCAAGGAAGTGACTACTGGTGGTAATCCAACAGTAACAATCAGTACCCATAATGCAAATAAGAGATGCGTCACTCCTGTTCGGCTTCCATTCAGGCCATCAGGACCCAAAACGTACGTACCATAGATGCGATCGCTTTCACCTTCAACACAAGAATGTCACCCTTAGGTCACCCCACTCTCTTCCAATTAACAAAAGGATGAACCCTTCAGTCATTAAGAGAGGAAACCAAAGAAAGGAAGAAGAAGAAGAAAGACGAAGAAGAAAGAACAAGAAGATGAAGGAAGAAGGAAGAAGAAGAAAGAGGAGGAGGAAGCAGCTGTGATTCAACCGTACTCTGAACCACCTCATACCGTGTGCTAAATATAATCAGCTGAATTCATGGGGATACAGCTATATTTTGGGTCGAAAAACTGGTTATACTTGCAGTGACTTCGATACAGAAACTGCTGAACGACATTAGGCAACAAACAGGACCGCCGCGCTATCTTGAGAACTCTGAATCAAGCCACAAGTGTACTAACATTTCACCATTTAATCACCATGAAGATAATCAAATAAAATTAATAAATAGAACTGTTGAGCGGCCGTAATCTCCCGCCGAGCTGATTGATAGGAAAACGGTTCGGGCAACTCGAGGCAACTGATGAACTGGAGCACCTGGTTAAGTTCTCTACCTTATGTCATTTGAGTAAACTTGTAAAGGAAATGAAATGTATTGACCACACGAACTAATGAAATCAGAAAGCTCCGCCACACACACACACACACACACACACACACACACACACACACACACACACACACCATAAGGAAGTGCTAGAAAATTATTCAATAACCATGGCTATAGGAAACATAACAATTAATGCTAATAAATAGAAAAAGTAAAAAGAAAAAAAAGGAGCAAAAGTCAGTCACACTAATGGTAAGAGCAACTGCAGAAGTAGCGATACCGGCAAAGTACAGCAGCAGATCTCAACAACAACAGCAACAACCGCAACAGTAACAGTTAAAAACTTACGGCGGTCCGAGTCACTCCAGAAAACACGTCCCCAGCCAAAAAGGAGAAAGAAAGTAAAAATAGATAAGGTGTCCCGACATAGAAAGCATAAGAGGCGGCGAGGGCGAGTACTCGTAGAAACAGTGAAAGCAATAATAGTAAACAAGATAAAGGAGAATTAGTAGGATGTGTGAACTGACCTGCGAGCTTACCTGAAGGCGGTGTCTGGTCTCAGGTGTGGGTGACGGTCCGCGGCCCAGGTGAGGGGGAAGCACCACTCTCAGACCCGCTCTCGACATCTCGGAGGCGGCGCTACTGATGGAAAAGAGGGACAGTTCAGTGCTGACGCTTTCGTGACTCGGTGACCTGAGGAGTCTGGGTGGGGGAAGACCTGCTACTAGTGGTGGGGGCTGTTGGCACTGCTTGTGACTCTCGGCCATGTCACTCACCTCCTCCTCCGCCGCCTCCACGCCTCACCGGAGAGAGGGAGGGATGGAGGGAGGGTGGGAGGGAGGGAGGAAGAGGGGTAGATATACAACACTTCTGCTATGTGGGTATAAGATTGATGGTTAATAGTAGTTGGTGGTGGTGGTGGTGGTGGTGGTGAAGACTGACTGGGTGGTCGTCCTCGCTTAGTCCACCACCATTGTCATCTTGGTCGCCTCCACCACCATCACTTCCACCTGTCGTTTGGCGCACCTGGGTTCGATGAGGCTGTGAAATTCAATCTTCTTATTTTCTTTATTTTTAGTCTGTTTTTTTTTCTGTCACTGGTGTTTACGTTTGTACTTTTTGTATTAATGTTCCCGTGTCATTGTCCTGTTTGGATTTATGTGTACTTTTTTCCGTCTCTCGCTTTATCTCTCTCTCTCTCTCTCTCTCTGAATATATATATGATTGTACCTTTTCTTTCACTCTCTCCTCCTCATTTCAAATATATATAAAATCATTAAGAGGAAATGTTTTATCGTCTTTTTCTATTTACAAGTCAGTATCTCTATTGGAGTGATTTTCCTTTCCTCGTGTCGTTGTCTCGATCATCCATCTATGAAACTGTCCAGGAAGTAACAAAAAGTTGTTTTCGTTCAGTTTCGTTCTGTTGGAAGGACAACAAATTTTTGAGATATTGAAAAGCAAAACTAACAATAAGAAATAACAAGGAAGAATCCAAAACAAATATTAGTATATATATATATATATATATATATATATATATATATATATATATATATATATATATATATATATATATATCATCCCTTTACTCATTTCTTATAAAATCTTTCTATGTAGCAAAACTAATCCCTCTTCCCTACAGTTCTTTATACATTATGCAAGCTTACATAACTTCTGTGCCGTAACCTTTCTTTCATCTACGAATTTTTCATAGTTCTTCGTAAACCTTTGAATAATTTCTTATGTAATCGGTGATAGTCTTTTACAGCCAGCCAGCACCACTCCTCCTTCCTCCCATACAGCCCATCGAGCGGCGCCAGACAAAGTCCTCGTTCACACTGGAGGAGGACTCGCTGCTGACATGGCAGCTGCCTCGTTGAGAGTCGAGAGCAGCGCGATTGCCTACTCATATAATTCTAAGCTAAGTGACACGCAGGTCTAGGTAGAAATGTCAGTGTTGTATCTATAAGTACACTTTAGAGGCACTCTATTCACTAGGAACTACGTGTACCACCCGTCATCTCATTTGATCCACATCAACCTTCTCAGGGCTCCATAATATTCCTCAATAATCATATGGAACTTTGAAAACTCTTTTTTTGTACTGGAATCTCTTACATGGTTCCGTAGTCTAGAAATGATAACGTTTGGATCCCTCTCTTTTATCGGTGTGTCCACGCAAAAAATGTTCACTGTGGACTGAATGTTAATAATGGACGATCTTCACAGCAGAAGGACTAACCACTCTCTGCCACTCCCTGGGAAACATGCTGGTGTAGTTGTGGTTCTACTGGCCTCGGTAATTGTATGTTAACCCTTGTTACCTGATAAAGATATGCCAAGACTCTTTGTTAATTGACAGGTAACAAGTATGTGGGTTCCTACTTTGTAAAGTCGGCCACTGTGCATTCTACCCACGAACATCCTCTGTCAGAAATCAATCTATGCCAAATCTGTCCACGTCCAAAACACAGAAATCCAAGGTTGTTTAATCAAAACTAACCAACATAACATAACGTGACCTGTACAATAATGTTTTTACACGAAAGAAGAAACGTACCTTCCTTTCTTTATATTTCTTTTGCTTTGCTGGCTTCGTTCACAAGCAATGATAATAATAATAATGATGATAATGATGATGATGATAATAATAATAATAATGATAATAATAATAGTAATAATGAGATGATGATAATGAGATAATAGTAACAATGAGATAATGAGAGAGAGAGAGAGAGAGAGAGAGAGAGAGAGAGAGAGAGAGAGAGAGAGAGAGAGAGAGAGAGAGAGAGAGAGAGAGCGCATCTAATTTTTTCCCTCCTCATGACTCACATCGAAATTTCTCCACCTTAAATAAAATACAAAATTGCCAATATCTTTACACACATGCACGCACGCACGCACGCACGCACGCACGCACACACACACACAGTGAAGCTTTCTTTTCTTCTATCTTCTTCAAAAGCTTTAAATGATTAAGTACATTGGATGCTTCTTTCCCACGACTCTAACTTTAAGTGTCTTACCCTTACCGGAGATGAAGGGAGGAGGAGGAGGAGGAGGAGGAGGAGGAGGAGGAATAGGAGCAAGATGAGGAATACAGTCGAAGGGCAAGCAGAGGGTTGAGAATGTGGAATGTTATAGATGGCAAATATTCCTCAATTGATGATCTTATAAAAGTAAAGTAGAAAACCATCACTATTATTATTAGGTAAATGGTATTACAGATGACGATAGTTGTGCATCCACAGGGAACTCACTCTCTCTCTCTCTCTCTCTCTCTCTCTCTCTCTCTCTCTCTCTCTCTCTCTCTCTGTGTGTGTGTGTGTGTGTGTGTGTGTGTGTGTGTGTGTGTGTGTGTGTGTGTGTGTGTGTGTGTGGGAGGGGGAGGGAATGGGTGTTTTGTGTTTTTTCTTACATCTAGAGACATATATATATAACCGCCCACCTACGAACTCACACACACACACACACACACACACACACACACACACACACACACACACACACACACACACACACACACACACACACACACACACACACACATTTTTTTCTAACACAGAAACACGAGCGCAGCCTCCCACCCGCCGTCTTTCCTACACAAACACTGCAACAAACTGCATGCGAGAGCTAACCTTTTTCTTTTTTATATATATAGTTGAAGTGAATATGCTTTCAACTCTCTCTCTCTCTCTCTCTCTCTCTCTCTCTCTCTCTCTCTCTCTCTCTCTCTCTCTCTGATCACCGTACCGTACCACCGGATAGGACGAGACGCAAGGTGAATATGACAATTACTTGGCTCCACCTATATCGTTAAAACGTTTTTTTCCGTATCCGTATCCGGAATTCGTTGGCAGCAGCAGCGGCAGGAACAACAACAGAGAAGAGGGATGAAAAAATACCTGTTTCGGTTGAATATTCTGTGTGTGTGTGTGTGTGTGTGTGTGTGTGTGTGTGTGTGTGTGTGTGTGTGTGTGTGTGTGTGTGTGTGTGTGTGTGTGTGTGTTTGAAAGTTTTCGTTTGTCAGTTATACATGTTCATATCCTTCCTCTATTTCTTTTTACTTTCAACTCTATTTACTTACATAATATCAACTATCCTTACCCAACACTATAATAAATGCAAGTAACGCGGCTATGATTATTCTCCTGGTCTCTTTCTCTTTCCCTTTATTGTTTTTGCCGGTTTATTTTTTTTTCTGTTCATATCCGTGTTTTTTTTTTCCTATTCTATGCTAGTGTTTGTATTTTTGATAAATATTTGTGTCTTTCCCTGTTCCCTTTTGCTTATCTGCCTGTGTTTACCTTATGTGCTTCCTGTCATGGTAGTGTGTGTGTGTGTGTGTGTGTGTGTGTGTGTGTGTGTGTGTGTGTGTGTGTGTGTGTGTGTGTGTGGCGGCAAAGATGCGATAGGCAGGGAAAGTGAGTGGTAAAAGTCATGATACTGAGTCCTAGTTAACATACATATGTGGTGCTCCCCTGACAGGTACCACACACACACACACACACACACACCCGAGAGAGAGAGAGAGAGAGAGAGAGAGAGAGAGAGAGAGAGAGAGAGAGAGAGAGAGAGAGAGAGAGAGAGAGAGAGAGAGAGAGAGAGAGAGAGAGAGAGAGAGAGAGAGAGAGAGAGAGAGAGAGAGAGAGAGAAACTCCAAGTCAATCAATATGAAAAAAAGGTAAAAAAAAAAAAAAAAAAAGGAAAGTCATCACGACACCCATATCAAGGCAAACATTTTTTTTTCATTGATCACTACGCACGTTCTGCATCAAACATAGCAAATTGGTCAGCTCATCTCGCAGTGCATCTAATAAATCAGCAAAACCATACTGTCAACCGTGTACTGTGCGCGTGTCTCTCTTAATTACCATTTAGGTGTATATGCCTTTGTAATGTTTTGCTGGCGGCCACTTGATGTGCGTAATGGTAATGTATTCAGAGTGTAATTGGTGGCTTTGTAGGTGGTATGAGCGATTATGTTCCATTGTCATATTTTATTTTAGGATTACAATCCCTTCGTGCATTCAGTAACGGAGAGAACAGTGAAAGTTGAGATTGCTGAATTTTTTTTTTCTTTTCTTTATTCTTTCATGATACACAGTGTACTCGTTGCTGGCATGAGTGATTATGTTCACTGTTGTACCTTTTCAGGGTCGTGGTGTTCTGTAGTACACTAATGTGATGGAAAGATCAGTAAAATTGAGATTGCTGTAACTAAGTTTGTTTTTTTAAATCAATAAAGATACGCAACGCGTCGTGTCACTCACTTATAAGTGAAGGGAAGCTGAACACCTGATTTTTAGATTTGATGGATGATTTGTGACACTTGATTGATCATTAAGAGACTGGAACGTGTGTTTTGTATTTACTTAGTCATTGTTTTAACCTTTCAGCACAACTTTCAACTGCTGTAATATCCTTTGTTACCTTCGTCTTTCACCAAATTCTATCTAATTTATCCTTTATTTTCCTTTCTTCGTTACGTTTCTCAGCATAAGGATGGTCTTATATTTCCAGAATGCATCGCAATGTTTCTAAGTATACACTCTGAACATCTCCTGTAGGAAAATGTGGTTGTGACCCATAATTAAAGCCAAGGGGGATGATGATTAGGAAACTTATTCAAGGAGAAACAGTCCTATACGCTTGCATGGCACCACTACTCTGCCTATAATCTTGTCATATGATTTTCTAATTATATACACTATCCATAATTTGGTGTTGTGTTGCCTGGCGGTCGGTGATCTCTTTGAAAAAAAAAAAAATCTTGTAAGCATTTAATTTCCTATCTTGATATATAGTAACCATTGCTCACAATATATTCAGCTTTCTATTTTACTGACCTGAACTTCTTGGGGAGTGCGTCCACTTGAACCAACGTCACCCTTTTAATAAGCTTACTTTGCTCATCAAGATACATGAGGCCCCGATGTTGTTTTTTGTCGCTTAGCAGTTTTATTTATTTATTCATTTTTTAAGTAGCCTCATTCTCTCTCTCTCTCTCTCTCTCTCTCTCTCTCTCTCTCTCTCTCTCTCTCTCTCTCTCTTCTTATCATCAGGATAATTTTTTGCACTAGTAGTTTCGAGTCACCTGCGAATTGTGATACATTGCGTCAGGTGCCACATCCTTACCTGGCCACTGCTTCACCTACTTGTTATGCTAATTTGTTGATCCTTCAGTTAGGTTATTGTTAATTTTCTTCTCGTTTCTATCACCTTGTCCTTCGCCTTAAACTTAATGCTCCTCTGTCACAGTTAAAATATCACTACTCGCTCTCTGCGGACTAGTTTTCTCTCTCTCTCTCTCTCTCTCTCTCTCTCTCTCTCTCTCTCTCTCTCTCTCTCTCGTGACCTTTAAGGCTTCTTCGCATCCTGCCATCCAGTGGGGATTATAATAATTGATCACATTCATTCATTCATGCGGTTGTTCATTCACAGTATCGTTAACTACGTATACTATTTTTTAACATTTTTCATGTACAATTAATATTACCTGTCTCCACCTTCTTGCGACTAATTGATGTCAGCTTTTAATTAATTTTCTTAACTTTAAAAATGTTATTAATTTATTCTTATTATTCCTTCTAGAGAGAACAGCTTTCACTCTTCGTCATCGTAGTGTGGCTTATTGATGCCACTGTGTCTTGTTTTTCCTTTGCTACTTTCAGAAGATATTGCTTGTTATTGTGCAGTTACATAATGCTTCACTCTTTATCTCCACACTTCCAATTGAACATAAGAACATAAGACAAGAAGCCATCAGGCCTATGTTTGGCAGTCCCTGTATGAAATATACCTACCTACTTTCACCTATCATCCCCATCCATAAATATGTCTAATTTTCTTTTAAAGCTCCCTATTGACTTACCATTAGCAATCTGATTACTGAATCCGTTTCATTAATTTACAACTCTATTTGAGACTAATCCCTTCCTATTCTTTTCTTAAATCTAAAAACATGAAACCGTTATATCTGGTTCAATCCTGGTTACTGATCTTAAGAATTTTGCTTATGCCTTCTCTATTATAATCCCTATACATCTATCAGGCCATCTGTTATTCTGTCTCTCTAAAGAATGCAATATAATGGCTTCAATCTCGCTTCGTAGGGAATATCCCTCATTCTCTTTATTCTTTTAGTTGTTATCCTTTGTACTGATTTAATTAGATCTGCGTATATCCTTACCAGAACTCTACAGCATAATCTAGATGCGTTCTGATCAGCGCTAGGCTTAACTTTGATATTACTTCGGGACTTCTGCTTTAAACACTCCTAAAGATTAATCATAGTATCCTATTTGCATTCTTTCTGACCTCTGTGCATTGTTTTCTTAGAGGGAGAACAGAGCTTCGTGATTTATTGTGTACTTACTATATATGGGGGTTTTCTCTACCTGTGATAAGTATATACTTTGCATTTGTTAATGGTAATTTGTCCATGAGAATTTGTTAATGATAATTTGTAATGATACCGTTTGTCTTGCCGTGTTATGTATGCCTTTTGGTAATTCACTAATATTTACTGTTCATTTATTGAAAGAAAAGTCTAAAACATTACAATGAAAAAAAAAAAAATGGCGAGAAGAAAACTTGTTTCTGCCCGATTTGTATTTCACAGCTTCCTCATTTTACATTTCCTATCCCGCTTGTATTTGTGGTGGAAGTGGCTCCATCAAAACTGAGAGAATAACTCAAGCTAAGAGTTTACCAGGAAACTCTTATATGGAGTAGGCAGTAGTCACCTGCCGCCCGGTGGAATACTCCAGGAGAGGTACTTACGGGGATGTAGGCAGTGCTGCAGACTGAGTGATTCCCCGTGTCCTCTCTTCCCGGTTCCCTTTGTGGTCTCATTTATACAATTGAGTAGCTGCAGCCTGCCCTCTAAAGACAACTTCTACTACTTCCTACACTACACTACAACACCTTACACTTTTACACTCTCTTCAAATCAAAATTTAATAATGGCCTCACCACGCCCTGCCTCGGAGTCCCCTCTGGGAGGGGACCATAAATGTCCCCAGGTCGGACTGCCCTCTGCTGTCGACCTTGGGTGTCTTGACACTTCATCTAATACTTTCACTATCAATTTCTGCAACATTCGTGGCCTTCGTTCTAATTTTCAATCTGTGGAACACCACCTCTCCTCTACTAAACCTCATCTTCTCTTCCTAACTGAAACACAGTTGTCTGTGACTACTGACAGCAGCCCTTTTCTGTTCCCTCCTACTTGCTCTATCCTCATTTTCAATCCAAAGCTGGATGTTGCGCATACGTGCGTAACGACACCACTTGCTCTCGTGCCCACAATCTTGAATCTTCAGAATTTTCTACCATCTGGCTAAGACTTCAATGTCACTCTCTAACTAAATTCATCTGTGCTGTATACCTCTCACCTAATTCCTCTGACTATGTAAAATTCTTTGACTATTTGACTTCCAAGGTGGAGCACATCTTATCTCACTTTCCTTTTGCTGAGATCTCCATTTTAGGGATTTCAATGTTCACCACCAGCTTTGGCTTTCATCTTCTTTCACTGACCAACCTGGTGAACAAACCTTCAACTTTGCTATCCTTCATGACCTAGAGCAGCTAGTGAAGTTCCCTACCCGTATTCCTGACCGCCTTGGAGACACGCCCAACATTCTTGATCTTTTCCTAACCTCCAACCCTTCTGCTTACTCTGTTAAACTTTCCTCTCCGTTGGGCTCCTCCGACCACAATCTAATTTCCGTTACCAGTTCTATCACTCCAGTGCAGCCTCAGGACCCGCCTAAGCGGAGGTGCTTCTGGCATTTTAACTCTGCTAAGTGGGAGGAACTAAGGCAGTACTATTCTGATTTCCTTGGGATGATTATTGTTTTCATGTCAGAGATCCTTCTCTTTGTGCCGAGCGCATAACAGAGGTGATTATCTCTGGCATGGAGCTATACATTCCTCATACTTTCTCTAACCCTAAAGCTAAAAAGCCTTGGTTTAACTCTGCTTGTTCTCGTGCTGTCAATGATAGAGAGGCGGCTCACAAACGGTTCCGTAGCCATCCAACTGCTGAAACTCATGCCCTATATATTTCTGCCCGTAATCATGCCAAATCTATTCTCCAACTTACTAAAAACTCTTTCATCAATAGAAAATGTCAAAGTCTTTCCAATTCTAACTCCTCTCGAGATTTCTGGCATCTAGCCAATAATATCTCTAACAACTTTACTTCTTCGTCTTTCCCTCCTTTACTTCATCCAGATGGCTCTACAGCTGTCTCTTCTTTTCTAAAGCTGAACTCTTCGCTCAAACCTTTGCTACCAACTCAACTTTGGATGATTCTGGGCATATTCCTCCTACTCCTCCACCCTCTGACTACTTCATCCCTAAAATTAAAATTCTTTATAAAGACGTTTTCCTGGCCCTCTCTGGCCTTGATTCTCGGAAGGCTTACGGTCCGGATGGAGTCCCTCCTGTTGTTCTCAAAACTGTGCTTCCGAACTCGCTCACTGCCTGGTCAAACTCTTTCATCTGTGTCTCTACTTCTATTTATCCTTCTTGCTGGAAGTTTGCTCACATTCAACCTGTCCCTAAAAAGGTGACCACTCCAATCCTTCTAACTACCGCCCTATAGCTTTGATTTCCTGCCTTTCTAAAGCCTTTGAGTCTATCCTTAATAGGAAGATAATGAGGCATCTATCAGCTCACAACCTTCTCTCTGATTGCCAGTATGGTTTCCGTAAAGGCAGATCTACTGGTGATCTTCTTACTTTCCTAACTGAATCTTGGTCATCCTCTTTAGGGACTTCGGTGAAACCTTTGCTGTCGGCCTTGACATATCGAAAGCCTTCGATAGAGTCTGGCACAAATCTTTAATTTCTAAACTACCCTCCTACGGATTCTATCCTTCTCTCTGTACCTTCATCTCCAGTTTCCTTTCCGATCGTTCTATTGCTGCTGTAGTAGACGGTCACTGTTCTTCCCTAAAACTATCAACAGTGGTGTTCCACAGGGTTCTGTCCTATCACCCACTCTCTTTCTATTATTCATCAATGATCTCCTAAATCTGACTCAATGCCCTATCCACTCCTATGCTGATGATACCACCTGCATTATTCAACAGCGTTCAACAGACGCCCAACCCAACAACAATTAAATGACTCAAGGCGAGATGCTATAGGACGCCTAACTTCTGATCTTTCACTTGTTTCTGATTGGGGCAGAGAAAACCTGGTTTTGTTCAATGCCTCAAAACTCAATTTCTACAACTATCTACTCGACATAACCTTCCAGACAACTATCCTCTCTTCTTCAATAACACTCAACTTCCCTCTCCTCTACATTAAACACACTCGGTCTATCCTTCACTAAAAATCTAAACTGGAAATTTCACATCTCTACTCTTGCTAAATCAGCTTCCAAGAAGTTAGGTGTCCTATGGCGTCTTCGTCCATTTTTCTCTCCTCCCAGCTGCTTGCTCTGTACAAGGGCCTTATCCGCCCGTGTATGGAGTATGGCTCTCATGTCTGGGGGATCCACACACAGCTTTACTAAACAAGGTGGAATCTAAAGCTTTTCGTCTTATCAACTCTTCTCCTCTAACTGACTGTCTTGATTCTTTAAGTCACCGCCGCAATGTTGCATCTTTATCTGTCTTCTACCGCTGTTTTCATGCTGTCTGCTCTTCTGAACTTGCTAACTGCATGCCTTCCCCTCCTGCGGCCTCGCTGCACAAGACTCTCTACTTCTTCTCATCCCTATTCTGTCCATCTTCCTAATGCAAGAGTTAACCAGTATCTTCACTCCTTCATTCCCTACACTGGTAAACTCTGGAACTCTCTACCTGTGTCTGTATTTCCACCTGCCTATGACTTAAACTCTTTCAAAAGAGGAGTGTCAAGACACCTCTTACGTTAACTGGACCCTCCTTTTAGATTTTTTGTTTTTCTCTTTCTACTTTCCTCTTAACAGGGCCTGGCAACCAGCGGGATTTTTTTTTTTCCAACTTTGTTTTCCCTTGGCCAGTGCCCTTGTAATGTAAAAAAAAAAAAAAAAAAAAATTCACGGATTTTAAGCATCTAAGCAGTTATACAAGGACACCAGACAAAATATGGCGAAGTGTTATTTGAAAAGTGAACAGATGTTTTCAGCGATGTGATGTTATTGTGGTTGTGGTGATGAGAAAGTGTCTCGTATCTAAAACCAATAAAGATAAAAAGACATAAGATAAAAAAAAGAACAATGGAAGGAATGACCTGCAACATTTTCAGAGAAAAAAAAAATCATGTGCACAATTACAATAGAATCACAGAAGCTGAAAAAAAATGCAAGAAAATTTAATATATGGAGTAAAGTTAAAAAGATAAATAGAGGCAAACATGAACAAATTAAGATATAAATGAAAAGGTTCATATTCCTGCAATAATAATAATAATAATAATAATAATAATAAATAATGATAATGATAATGATAATAATAATGATATTATTATTATTATTATTAATGACTAATAATGACAATTGAGAATAATACTAAGAATATCAATAATGATAATAATAATGATAATAATGATAATAATAATAATAATAATAATAGTAATAATAGTAATAATAATAATAATAATAATAATTTCAATGATAATAATAATGGTAATGATAATGATAATAATGATCACAATAATAGCAGTAATAGCAATGATGATAAATAGATAACTGAATAATGATAATGATGAAATGATAATAATGATAACAATAATAAAAATAATAATAATAATAATAATGATATTATAATAATGATGACAATTGAGAATAATACTAAGAATATCAGTAATAATAATAATAATAGTAGTAATAATAATAATAATAATTAATAATAATAATAATAATAATAATAATAATAACAGCAATAATAATAATAACTAATAATAATAATAACAATAACAGCAATAATAACAATAACAATGATAATAATAATAATAAAAAAAAATAATAATTAATAATAATTATAATGATAATGATAAAACAACAACAATAATAATGATAATAATAATAATGATATAATAATAAAGATAATAATAATAATGATAATAATAATAACGATAATAATGACAATAATGGTAATAATAATAACTAATAACAATAATAATGATAATAATAATGATAATAATAATAAAAATAATATAAATAGTAATAATGATAATAATAATAATAATAATGATAATAATGATAATAAATAGTAATAACAATAAAACAATACTACTACTACTACTAATAATAATAATGGTAATAACAATAATAATAATAATAATAATAATAATAATAATGACATCAATAATAATAATGATGATAATAATAATAATAATAATATTTCTACTACTGTTACTATTACTACTATTACTACACTACAACTACTACTACTACTACAACTACTAGTACTACTAGTACTACTACTACTACTACTACTACTACTACTACTACTACTACTACTACTACTACTACTACTACTACTACTACTACTACTACTGCTACTACTACTACTACTACTACTACTACTACTACTACTACTACTACTACTACTACTACTACTAATAATAATAATAATAATAATATCAATAATAATAATGATATCAGTAATAATGACAAAAAAGAAAAAATAATAATAACTAACAATAACAACAATAATAAAAGTAACAACAACACTTAAGAACAGCAAAAAATAATGGTAATAGTAAGACCGTAGCGCCAAGGAGCCACAAACAGCAAACAGCAGCTGATCCGGACAGAGCATTGCAGGAAGGAAATAGAATGGCTGGTGTAACGAGGAAGCAATAACAAGCAAGGCCTCGCCATAACACCAGGTTTACGAGAAGCAAGTCTGGCCACCACGAAATCTATGACTTGGTATTTTGTTTAACCAGACGTAAATTTCTATAATCCTAACTTTGCATGTCGTGTCCTTTATTGCTCCGTCAACTGCGGCGTCGTGACTCCAGACCTCAATAAAAACGATCCCCTAATTCGTAGGTGTCATGCGAGTCATTTTGTGGAGATGTAAGACCTGAGGAATGGATGTAATTTGTTGATAATATGAAAGTAAAAGAGATATTAGGTGATGTAAGCAATGACATTTTAGTGAGATTCCCTTTTTTTTTTATTTTGCTTTCTTTTGTTGGTCTTAACCAGTATTTCTGTCACGAAAGGAAAGGTTCTTTGAATGAAATAGTGCCGTTGTTGATGTGGACAGGATTGTTGAGCTAGAAAGGGAAGTAATTAATTTGTCAAGAGAGTAAATAAGAACGTAGAAACATATAATTCTTTCTTTGAGGCTTACACACACACACACACACACACACACACACACACACACACACACACACACACACACACACACACACACACACACACACACACACACACACACACACATAGTTCTCCCCTTGAACCACACAGAGATGCTGCATCAGCTTTCCCTTCCACTCTGATGGATTGCAAACTAAGGCTTAGTTATATGTTAGACCTTGCTCGGTGTCGTTCGCTCATCACTCACTTACGAAAGTCGCATTAGACCACACACACACACACACACACACACACACACACACACACACACACACACACACACACAGGTAGGAATGGACAGGAATCTCACTGCTAATATAACAAGGGCAAAGAAGAGGTCGGCCTGATACGAGTATCTGCAAAATAAAAAGAAAAACTGAGAGGAACAGAAAATAAATCAATAATAATAATAATAATAATAATAATAATAATAATAATAATAATAATACCACCATTGCCATGAGAGCAGCAACTTAACATATGAAAATCAAATATAAGCACTTCATTTTGATTGTATATTTGCAAAGTGGTAGACAGACAAGCAGAACCAGGAATCCCCGCACAAGCTTCTCCGTCCTTCAGCAGGCACCACGCGGGGATGGATGTACATTGTACGCACACCTCGTCGGTTAAAAGCAACCCATAACAAAGACTTTACGAACATGCGTCATGCAATCTTTATATAGTGCAAAAGCGTGAGAGGTTCAGGTGGAGAAGGTGTAATAGACAAAATATGCATTGATGTACGAAGAGTTTGCAATATTTCTAGTCTCTCTCTCTCTCTCTCTCTCTCTCTCTCTCTCTCTCTCTCTCTCTCTCTCTCTCT
>NC_059291.1:33081227-33086227 GCF_017591435.1 Portunus trituberculatus | reverse complement strand
TCATTACTTACTATTTATTGATTTTGTTTAGCTTCAGAAACTTGTGTGGGGAATAAAATGGTGAGGATTCTGCCCATTAATCTTCGGGCCTCCATAGACCCTTCCTAATGCAAAAAAAATCGTCTAATCCTATCGAAACTCTTCGTAAAAATGTGTCCCAGTACTGAAGGGGCCAAGAGTGTACCTGTCCACGTGTCTGTGAGGAGACTGTCAGCAGGTGAGAGGACTAAAGGCAGAAAGGAAGGCACGATACACAGTAAGAATGCATTGCCCGGGTTTTTACTACCACCGTGTCAACATGAAGTAATGAAATAAATGAGTAAACTAAAGCAAAATAAAATATAAAGAAGAAAGAATAGAGAAGAAATCATTAAGTTTTTACCAATAATGAAGCTGACACTCAATTATTATTTCTTTTTCCTCTTTTCAATATAACTTCTTTCTCCTCAATCGTTTTATTAATAAATGATGTCTTTTTTTCTTTTATTAATAAAGACATGGATGTATTAGTTCCTCCCTCACCTCTCTTTTCCTTTTGTGAGTGTTTTTGTCCTTGTTGCCTTTGTTCTCTCTCTCTCTCTCTCTCTCTCTCTCTCTCTCTCTCTCTCTCTCTCTCTCTCTCTCTCTCTCTCTCTCTCTCTCTCTCTCCTTCTGTTCTGTGTGTGTGTGTGTGTGTGTGTGTGTGTGTGTGTGTGTGTGTGTGTGTGTGTGTGTGTGTGCGCGCCCGCTCATCTATCATTCTGTATCTACCAGGTCTCTTCCACCTGCTCCATTTCCACGTCTCTCTCTCTCTCTCTCTCTCTCTTGAACAATAAAGTGGGTTATTGACTAAGCTTCCATTCACAAAGGCTTCCAGTGTTACTCGTGTAATTGCTGTACGCTTTATTCTCTCCCTCTACCTCTCCATCCCTCCTTCCATTCCCCTTAGCTCCCCTCCTTCCCCTCCACTCTCCTTCCATTCCCCTTAGCTACCCCCTTTCTCCTCCACTCCACTCTCCTTTCATTCCTATTAGCCTCCCACCTTTCCCCTCCCCTCCACCCTCAATCCATTCCTCTCTCCACTCACCCTTCTTTCCAATAATCAATTTTTCATATTTTTCTTCTCGTCTCTCCGCATGCACACCTCTGCTTCTAATCTCTCTCTCTCTCTCTCTCTCTCTCTCTCTCTCTCTCTCTCTCTGCAGATACGCTTAGTACAGAATAACACAGACCGTCACAGAGGTTCAAACGTTGTTAAATGCGATCTAATTCCTCTGTGAAATTGATATTCTCTCTACATTTTTGCTTCAATCTTTAATAAATCGGCGTGCGTTCATATTACTCACTTTTTTTTTTATATTCTAGGGCAACACGTTCATCCTGTACGTAGGGAAACAATACGCTCCAATGGAATACCACGAGATGATTTATAAATTATAGATCTTTATGTATAATGCGCACGTGAAAACGGAATCACATCGCGTATATTATGTTTTATGAGTTCAGAAGTGATTGCGTATCTCTGCCCCTGGTACCTGTTTACTATTTTGTTTTCTGTCGGCCGTTTGTTGGTGTGTGAATGTGTGATCAGGACGAGGACTTGTCTAACTGGCGGCGTGAAGTGTGGAGTGCTATTGTGTTTGTCTTTGTCTCTCTCCATGCATGTTTCGTGCTCTGATCCGTGGCTTTACTGTATGCTGATGAGAGAGAGAGAGAGAGAGAGAGAGAGAGAGAGAGAGAGAGAGAGAAGCAAACACAGGGTTATTAGTAGATGTGAGTAAACGTGGAAAGAGCCCATCCTTCCTCCTCCTCCTCATTCACCACGCTATCACCAACTCACTTTCACGCACAATAGACTGGTCTCAAAGTTCCATGCACCCCAAAAGTAACTTCCATAAACTTCTTGCTACTTCTCCCTTCTTCCTTTACTCCTCCTCCTCCTCCTCCTCCTGCTTCTCCGTCCATCAGAAAATGATTTTATCTCCTCACATTCATTTCTCAATATCTTTTAAGTAGATATTTATGGAAAAGTACACAATTTTTCGCAGGATTTTTAAGGAAGGAGGAATGAAAGGAGAAAGAGGTGCAGTAGACCAGCAGAAGCAATAACTGAAAGTGGAGACAAATGTAAATAGAAACAAAGGTTAAAAAGGTGAGAAATCTAAAGAAAAGCTTAAAGTAGTAAGGAAAAAAAGCAAAGAAAATTAGATAGACATAAAAGAGTAGAAGTAATAACAAAAAGGTTGAAGGAAGAAAAGAGAGATAAGAAAGTTTTGATAAATGAGTGACAGTGGAAGGAAGGAATAAGATAATGGGAAAGAAAGGAAGAGAGTAAACACAGGTAATGACCCTTGTGTGAACCATAAGTAAGATAAGGGAGATAAGATGAAGATAGGAAAAACGAATAATTTAAAGTGCGGGGAGAAAGGAGAGGAGTATAAAAAAGGGGAAAGAGGAAGAAGGATGGAAACGCTTATAACAGTTCCTAAGAAAAAAAAAATAAAGGTAGGAACCATGTTAATGAAAAGGGAAATTATGGTAGAGGGAAAAAAAGAAAAGACGAAAATAAGAGAGAGAGAGAAAGCCCTGATAATGATTGCCACATGGATTAAGGAAGACCCTCACGTTCTGTTTATCTGTGGGCTCAAGGTCGCACCTTCGGACTTGGCTCACAACTAACACATTTGATATTACAGCAAAGAACGCATTCCACTTGCTGTATCCACTATTTAACATAATCTTTCATTCTTACCTTCTCTTACCTCCTGAGTGTCTCATAATGCCTAATAATTAAAAGACTTCCAGCAGATCAGAGCCAAAAACTGAATAAAAATATCAAATGGGGAAGCGAGTTTGGCAGGGTACGTGACTCCCTGTTGTTTACTTTGCCACAGAACGCGTTGTGTTGTACTACTGTACTACACTGACACACACACACACACACACACACACACACACACACACACACACACACACACACACACACACACACACACACACACACACACACACACACACACACACACCCCGGCCGGGTGGAGATATTTGGGTGTGTCTCCTTTCACGTGCAGCCCCTGTTCACCTAGCAGTGAGTAGGTACGGGATGTAAATCGAGGAGTTGTGACCTTGTTGTCCCGGTGTGTGGTGTGTGCCTGGTCTCAGGCCTATCCGAAGATCGGAAATAATGAGCTCTGAGCTCGTTCCGTAGGGTAACGTCTGGCTGTCTCGTCAGAGACTGCAGCAGATCGAACAGTGAATTACACACACGCACGCCTAGTGTATTTATGGCCAAAGAACACTTTAGGAAACATATTACCGAAGATATTGATCTTTACGTAATAATTGTCAAGCTAATGTGGTGTTTTGCCCTCAGATTTAGTGTGAGAGACCATAAATTTGTGTATAAAACGGTAATTAAACTATAAGAAAACCATATTTAGATGAGAATTAACTGAAATATCAATTTGTACACTCTTCTTCATGAATATAATTCGATTTGACCTGTGTTAGTACATACAAGAAATTGTCTAAAGCTTATATATAACTACAGCAGCTCATCAACACTGTTACTCTCATGTGTGAGAAGGAGACATTCCTGGTGGTGCCATCTGCTGACAATCACTAATTCACTGAACTCCCCATACCATGATACATCTCTCTCTCTCTCTCTCTCTCTCTCTCTGTCTCTCTCTCTCTCTCTCTCTCTCTCTCTCTCTCTCTCTCTCTCTCTCTCTCTCTCTCTCTCTCTCTCTCTCTCTCTCTCATTTTTATAATCATCATTTTCATCTTTTCTTTATTATTTTTTTACTGCTCTTTCTCAGCCTTTTCGCGGGAATCTATTTATTTCTCTCCACACACACACACACACACACACACACACACACACACACACACACACACACACACACACACACACATCGCTTAGTGTAGTGGTTAGCACACTCGGCTCACAACCGAGAGGGTCCGGGTTCGAATCCCGGAAGGCGGCGAGACAAATGGGCAAGCCTCTTAATGTGTAGGGTGTGTTCACCTAGCAGTAAATAGTACGGGATGACTCGAGGGGTTGTGGCCTCGCTTTCCCGGTGTGTGGAATGTGTTCTGGTCTCAGTCCTACCCGAAGATCGGCCTAGGAGCTCTGAGCTCGCTCCGTAATGGGAAAAGGCTAGCTGGGTGACAAGCAGACGACCGTGGTGAATTACACACACACACACACACACACACACACACACACACACACACACACAAACACAAACACACCGCGTAGTGTAGTGGTTAGCACGCTCGACTCACAATCGAGAGGGCCGGGTTCGAGTCCCGGTGCGGCGAGGCAAATGGGCAAGCCTCTTAATGTGTAGCCCCTGTTCACCTAGCAGTAAATAGGTACGGGATGTAACTCGAGGGGTTGTGACCTCGCTTTCCCGGTGTGTGGAGTGTGTTGTGGTCTCAGTCCTACCCGAAGCTCGGTCTATGAGCTCTGAGCTCGCTCCGTAATGGGGAAGACTGGCTGGGTGACCAGCAGGCGACCGAGGTGAATTACACACACACACACACACACACACACACACACACACACACACACACACACACACACACTGGTAGTAATGTTTAGGGAATAATTAGTTCAAATTAGCAATAGGATGATGAATTATTGGTGAGTGACGTCACGAGAGACTCCACTGATCACAAAGCCGCCAGAGGGAATCAGTGGATGCATTGTATACCATTAATTAGTGTTATGCCGATAATCTCCAGGCATGTTTGATCATAATGATGACGACTGATGCTGATAGTGCTCTATGTGCTGCTGACAGTGTTGCTGTTATCATTACTACTGCTACCACTGCTACTGCTACTACTACTAGTGCTACCACTGCTACTGCTACTACTACTAGTGCTACCACTGCTACTGCTACTACTACTAGTGCTACTACTGCTGCTGCTACTATTGCTAATGCTACTATTGCTGCTGCTACTACTGCTACCACTGCTACTGCTACCATTGCTACTACTACTGCTGCTGC
>NC_059291.1:33071227-33073727 GCF_017591435.1 Portunus trituberculatus | reverse complement strand
CTCTCTCTCTAACTTCCTTCCCTTTCATTCTAGTACTCTTCTTTGCTTCAAACTTTACTTTGATCCACCTTCCCTCTCTCACCCGATTAACTTTCTTTCATTTACTCCCTTATAATCTCTCTCTCTCTCTCTCTCTCTCTCTCTCTCTCTCTCTCTCTCTCTCTCTCTCTCTCTCTCTCTCTCTCTCTCTCTCTCTTTCAGTATATTTGGTAACGATCTCGAGTATTCTGATTCGCTCTGCATGACTTAACAATCTTCTTACGACCTCGCACCTTGCCTTAAGCTTCCCTCCCTCCCTCCCTCCCTTGCGTCCCTTCCTTCCCTACTCGTGCTCTACTCCTCCCATCTCTTTCCTCCTCCTCCTCCTCCTCCTCCTCCTCCTCCTCCTCTTCTCTCTCTCTCGAGCACGGTGACTCACTGGTCCAACACTTTCCTCTGTTCTCTCCGAGTCTTGCTGGATACGACGGGTCGATGGAGAGAGAGAGAGAGAGAGAGAGAGAGAGAGAGAGAGAGAGAGAGAGAGAGAGAGAGAGAGAGAGAGAGAATAAATGAAGACGATAACTAAACAATCTATTCTGAACTAATAAAGTTTACTATCATCACTCCTACAAATAACTATTACCAACTCGTCTGCTACAACTGCCACCACCACCACCACCACCACCATCACCGCTACAAGTACGGGGCCATATAAGGAAGGCAAGTGGAGTCCCAGCACGGGCGGAGACTCTGGACTTTCACCACCTCAAGTAGTCGAGTACCGGAGAGTAAACGACGACTCTTGGTATTGATTCCCGCCGCCCTTCGGAAAAAAAAGAGTTCACGGCCCTCCTTCTCCCGCCCACTCCGCCCACACTCCGCTCACACGCCGCCCTCCACCCTCCCAACCACCGGGCCAATACAGCCCTTACCATCCCACACACCCCCTTCCCTCACCTGGCCTCATCATCCGTGTGTCGTCAGCTGTGTCAACAAGACTCCCTTTACCTCAGAGTTATGAGTAGGAGTTCGCTTTCTGCTTGTTGCTTTTCACTGTGTCTTTGCTTACCCTTTCTTCCCGCTCATTTTTTCACGTTTTTCTGTTGATTATTTTGTCCGTTTTGCTCTCTTCTTTTTCTTTTTTTTCTCTCTTTTCCTCTGTCTCTGTCTGTCTTTCTTTGTCTGTCTGTCTGTCTGTCTGTCTGTCTGTCTGTCTGTCTGTCTGTCTGTCTGTCTGTCTGTCTGTCTGTCTGTCTGTCTGTCTGTCTGTCTGTCTGTCTGTCTGTCTGTCTGTCTCTCTCTCTCTCTCTCTCTCTCTCTCTCTCTCTCTCTCTCTCTCTCTCTCTCTTTCAATTATATTTTATTTCGTGTTTGCTGTTTCCTTGCATGTCTTTTCACTTTCAATTTTTCCCCGTCCTTTGATTTTTGTCCTGTCACTTTTTTTCCCTCATGCCCGCTTTGTTCTTCCCTTGACCATTCTCTTCCTCATCTCTCCATCTTTCCCTGCCCCTTCCAAGCTTCCTTGTTTCCCTCCCTCTTAATTTCGTCTTTCTCTGTAAAGCTCCTTATTTTCGTGTCGCTTTTCAAAACTTTTCTTTGTCTTCGCTCGCGTTCTCGCTATTACACTTTTTAGTTTTCTGTACTTACTCTTCCGCTTTCTTTACGTAACTCACTTTCTATTTTTCCTTTTTTATTTTTTTTATTTTCAACCGTTTTCACTTTTTTGCCGTTAATTTTCCTTGGTTTAATCATGTTTTTAAATTTCTGCGCCCATTCTCTTCCTTATTCTATTTCATTATCTAATTATTTTCTTTGTATATGTATTGTCTTTATTCTTCTTTATGCCTCCGACGTTTTAATTTTCTTTACATTTCTGTATTTTTCTTAATCTTTCCTTACTCTTCTGTCTGTATACACATTTTCTTTTTCCCTTTTCCCATTTTCTCTTACTTTTCCTGTGTCTAATTCCCAACTTTTCTTGTCGTCTTTATTCATTTCATTTTCTTGTAAATTTAGTTTCTGTGCTCTTGCAAACTGAGTGAATTTTCATGCTCGTGTAACCAACATGTTTCTTTTGATCTTTATTTGTATTAGTGCTTATCACTTTTGTTTGTTGGTAATGCTCTCTGTATCTGTGTTCTTGTTATTCTCATTCTTCTGTTGGTGTCTAAAAAAAAAAAAAACTACTCACTTTCTTCCTCTTATTAATGATTATCCGTCAATTTTATTCTTATCACTGTTCCTATCAAGTACCATTAGTGTATACTTGTGTTCTTATAAAGGTTATTCCTGTTCTAGTCTTGCGTTAATGCAGAAACTTGTCTCTATTCCTTCTTTAATTTTCCTCAGTGTTAATACCTCCTCCTTCTTCCTTCCTAGTAACACTCTTTGTATCCATGTTTTTGTTAGTCTCAAACTTCTCACGTCTTAAAAAGCATCTCTTCCTCTCCCACCCCTCACTGTCCCACCACCCTTCCAGATTTCCCCTCTTTCCTGGCGCGCAACTCCTTCATTACTCTTC
>NC_059291.1:33056227-33066227 GCF_017591435.1 Portunus trituberculatus | reverse complement strand
ATTTTTACCTTGAGATTTCTGTACGATTAGACCATTCTATTGACATTAGGAATGGTCTATGGGGGTTAGAAGATTAATGGCCACAATCTTCGCTATTTTAATCACACCACATAAGTTTCAGAAGCTGCATAAAGTCGCCAAACAGTAAGCAGAACAGATATGAATGAAGTTGTCATGGTACTCAAGGGGTTAAGCATCTGAATTCACAAGAAACAAAATTCTAACCTAAAAAAAAAAAAAAAAAAAGACGAGAGGTGACTGAGGTGATTCCTTTTTACTCTCATCACTTGCACAGGAAAGTACTTAAGAATGACTTGGTATACACGTAACAGCATTAGAGTCTTGTGACAGTTACGAAATGAGTCCAACAACAAGCTTACCTGGACGTTTTAACCTAACAATGAGTTTACTAACAAAGAAACAACCTTATGTATGGAAAATATTGCATGTAAAAGGAAGTGCAAGATACATTGCTGCAATGGACACACGGCCGGCTACTTTAATAATTAACTGGCAGAGAGAGAGAGAGAGAGAGAGAGAGAGAGAGAGAGAGAGAGAGAGAGAGAGAGAGGGGACACTAATAAATACACAAATACAGCGCACCAATTTCCAATCTCATCTTGCTTGTTACATTTCCTCCTCCTCCAGCTCCTTCTCCTCCCCTTCCTCTTCCTCTTCCTCTTCCTCTTCCTCTTCCTCCTCTTCCTCCTCCTCGTGATATCGCTTGTCCTTCAGCCCAGCCCGCAGTTTGTCAGTATGAAGGAAAGCGATCATTTCACCCTCAGCTCACACCCTCTATCCCACCACAGCCTCATAAACCAGTCATATAAAGCGCTCCTCATAAACCCCGGCAGCCTCCTCCCCCTCCTTCTCTTCCTTCTCCTCCTCGTCCTCGTCCTCTTCCTTTTCTTTTTAACCTCTGCCATCTCTTTTTTATTGGTTTCTTTTCTCTTTTCATATATTTTTCACTTGCGTTTTTTTTATTTTCATTTTCCTCCTTCTCTCCTCCTCCATCTTCTAATCCTAATTTTAATCTCTTCTTTTATCTTCATCATCATCTTCAACTTCTTCTTTTTCTTCTTCTTCTTCTTCTTCTTCTTCATTTTATTTATTTATATTTCTGTCTGTCTCATTTCGTCCTTCTCTCTCTTCACAGCATAATGCACGATGAAACATTAATGCGCCGCGAAGAGAGAGAGAGAGTGAGAGAGTGAGAGTGAGAGTGAGAGTGAGTGTGAGTGTGCTACACTAATGGTGATGAACATTCACTTGTTTGCGTGTTGTTTTCGTAATTCTCTCTCTCTCTCTCTCTCTCTCTCTCTCTCTCTCTTCACACATAGTCTTTGTTGATATTTAATGTGTCTGTTTGTTTTAATTTTCCGTCAACTACTCTTTTGTATATATTTTTTCCTGGAGGAGGAGGAGGAGGAGGAGGAGGAGGAGGAGGAGGAGGAGGAGGAGGAGGAGGAGAAGAAGAAGAAGAAGAAGAAGAAGAAGAAGAAGAAGAAGAGGAAGAGGAAGAGGAGGAGGAGGAGGAAGATGTAAATGCAGAGGAAAAGGAAGAAGAGCGAGAAAATGAAAAAGAAAGGCAGATAAATAAAACCTTGGTGCTTTATCTCGAAATGCCTTGATTCAGAACGTGTGTGTGTGTGTGTGTGTGTGTGTGTGTGTGTGTGTGTGTGTGTGTGTGTGTGTGTGTGTGTGTGTGTGTGTGTGTGTGTGTGTGTGTGTGTTTAATGCTTAAATGCACTACGCTTAATTAAAATAATGGATTGTAAAAAAAAAGGATGCGTGAAATTAGCAGATGCAATTATTGTTATTATTATCATTATTATTATTATTATTATTATTATTATTATTATTATTATTATTATTATTAATGTTATTATTATCATTATTATTGTCATTAATTATTATTATTATCAAGATTATTATTATTATTATTATTATTTTTATTATTATTATATTGTTTTTAATATTATTACCATTGTCTTTATCAAGAGTAGTAGTAGTAGTAGTAGTAGTAGTAGTAGTAGTAGTAGTAGTAGTAGTAGCAGCAGCAGCAACAGTAGTAATGGTAATACTGTTACTGTAGCACTAGTTATGATAGCAGTAATAGTAATAGTTGTTGTTATAGTTTTGTTGTTGTTGTTGTTGTTATTGCAAGGGAAAAGGAAGAATTGCAATTATAGTTAACAAAATAAAACTAGTCGTTGTTATTGTATTAGTGTCCATTATCTCATTACTATCACAAACATTCCCAGAACCGTCGTACGTAGTCATCACATGAACATTACCATATGGATGAACCTAAGTATACCACACAACATACTGGAAGCTAAACAGACAGTCGTGCAATACTGCCTAGTATTCTGAAATTATTTGCTCTCTCACCATCACTGCTTTCTAAGGGTTCCAGTTGAAGATACTCGTGTGTTTTAGAGTAATTTTATGGTTCTGGTGATTGATTGGCAAGATTTCTACTTCACTGAAAGGAGAAACTGTCTAGAAAACCCTTCTAGGTGTCTCTGTGGCCTTGGAGAATTGTCGTAGTCAGAGGGGAAGGCGTTTCTGAATATGGACAACTGACGCATCTCAAGCCTCGGGTCGAAGATAAAGGCAGTACAGACTCAGAGAGGGACGAGAGCAGGGAGAATAGTGAAGGCAGACCATAAGAGGATTAAAACGCCACTCTGCTGTACCATTTGTTTGTGCTTAAGAATTGCAATATTTCACGATTATGTGGAAAGGATTATGAGAGAGAGAGAGAGAGAGAGAGAGAGAGAGAGAGAGAGAAATAGCCTTCCTTGTGTCCGTCCTGTTTTATATTCTTTCATCATCTGTAACTTTTTTCTATATCATATTATCGACTTCTCCTTTTCTTATTTCTACTTTCTTCCAGGTTTTTCTCATCTTCTCCTTTTCCTCCTCCTCCTTCTCCTCCTACTCCTCCTCCTCCTCCTCCTCCTCCTCCTCCTCCTCCTCCTCCTCCTCCTCCTCCTCCTCCTCTTCCTCCTTTTCCCCCTCCTCCTTCTTCTCTTTCTTCTTTTCCTTCTCCTTTTCCTTCTCCTTTTCTTCTTCTTCTTCTTCTTCTTCTTCTTCTTCTTCTTCTTCTTCTTTTCTTCTTCTTCTTCTTACTAGTTTCATTTCCTTCTCCTCCTCATCATCTTCCACATTCTGCCTCCGATATTCCATTTCCCTCCTTCTCCTCCATCTCATCTTCGTCATCTTTTCCATCTCATTTTCCTGCTCCTCCTCCTCCTCCTCCTCTTCTTCCTCTTCCTCCTCCTCTTCCTCCTCCTGCTTCTCCTTCTTTTCCTCCTTCATAACCTTAACCTCTTCCTTTGTGTCTTCCCTTCAAAACGTTATCTTCCCTTCTTGACACAAACCACACTGATCCTTCTCCACCCCACCCCCGTCTCTCTCTCTCTCTCTCTCTCTCTCTCTCTCTCTCTCTCTCTCTGCGAACAACAAGGAGGAAGGGGCACCATAAGAGCTTTACTAACGAGACAATTACTGGCGGTAGATAAAAGCTTGAGAGAGAGAGAGAGAGAGAGAGAGAGAGAGAGAGAGAGAGAGAGAGAGAGAGAGAGAGAGAGATAACGAGCTGTAAACACGAGTCGTAAAATGTGAGCAAGTCGGCAACCCACATGTGTTGTCCCCACGCGCCGCAACTATGCATCACAACTTTCACCCTCTCTCCTCCTCCTCCTCCTCCTCCTCCTCCTCCTCCTCCTCCTCCTCCTCCTTCATCTTCCTCACGCCTCATCTGCCCCATCGTTAGCAACAAGCGAGACAGGCAGAAGAAACCACGTCATTACTCATAAAGAGGGAAAAACAGGAAAAAACAGGAAAAGTAGGGAAATTTTCAGCAAGCATCGTTAGTCTGTCTGTGTGTGTGTGTGTGTGTGTGTGTGTGTGTGTGTGTGTGTGTGTGTGTGTGTGTTAGTTCTGACTAGCAATATTTGTTTTTTTCTGTATATCTTTTGTAGACTTTATAAATTCCGGTATAGTTTATGCTTTTTCAATATTTCAGACTTTGCACTGCTGTCATTATTAATATAACTTGCATAACAAGATAAAAGAGAGTTCGTCAAGTTGGTTCTCTCTCTCTCTCTCTCTCTCTCTCTCTCTCTCTCTCTCTCTGTAAAAGACACATTATGATCATCATTATCCTCCTCCTCCTTCTCCTCGTCATCATCATCATCATCATCATCATCATCATCATCATCATCATCATCATCACCATCATCATCATCATCACCATCATCATCATCATCATCCTCGTCTCAGTCAAGTATTAGTGGCGTCCAAACATTATTTATTCGTTTGTTGATTGTTCATTCACGAATCAATCTGTGTGTCTTTAGTTATTCATAATTCAGCGTTGTGCTTTGATTGTTCTTTGAGTGCCTGTGTATCGAAGCATTACATAGAGAACAGAGGACGTAAAGGAGAGAAAAAAATATGTAAGAACAACAAAAACAAGAACAAAATAAAAGAAAACGAAGAGAAGATGCTAACAATAATAAAAGAAACATGACAATATACTTAAAAAAGGCAAGGATGAGAGGAAGAAGAGGAAAAATGATGAAAGTGGATTAATAACAAAGAAAAGCAAGGTAAAATAGAGATAAATACTACCTGCGTACATCTAAGGAGTAAAAGTAGAACAGGAGGATGGAAATTAAGAAAGGAATGAGGGTGTGGAGAAAATAGAAAAGTAGTAGTTAGATGAGGAGGAGGAAGAGGAAGAGGAGGAGGAGGAGGAGGAGGAGGAGGAGGAGAAGGAGGAGGAGGAGGAGAAGGAGGAGAGATAAGGATGATAGGAAGAGGAAAAAAAGATAGGTGAAAAACAGGAAAAGGACGAGAACGAGATTGACAAAATAGTAAAAGAAAAAAAGAATAGGAGAACGAGGAGAAAGAAGATAAGGAAAATGGAGAATATTGTAAAGTAAAACGAAACGGGAGAAAAAGAAAGCAAAAATAGAAATGGAAAGAAGAAAACGAGAAAGTGAGAAGAAGGAGGAGGACAAGACAAGAGGAGTGGAAAGCTATAAAGGAAGGGAAGATGAAGGAAAGAAAAAAGAAAAAAAGTCAAATTTTGTGAAGTGACACGAAAATGACAAGACAAAACAAACACGGGAGAGAGAGGGATGAGAGAGAGAGAGAGAGAGAGAGAGAGAGAGAGAGAGAGAGAGAGAGAGAGGAGAATTTTTACTTCTTGTCACGCTCTACTTTGTAACATTGGCAACACGAGAGTCAAAACCCGTGACAATTGTATAGTTTTATTACCCCCGTCTACACACACACACACACACACACACACACACACACACACACACACACACACACACACACACACACACACACACACATAAGCGCACACACACACACACACACGCACACACACACATAAGCGCACACACACACACACGCGCGCACGCACACATAAGAGCACACAGCGGTCTCAGCCAAGTGCATCAAAGCTTAAAATACAGACAGGCTTTCACCGCCACTCGTTCGTACATCGCTTCGCCTGGTGACTGCTCTTCTTTCCCTCCCTCCCTCCACCATTCTCGGTATCCTTCCCTGCCTTCCAGTCTCTCTCTCTCTCTCTCTCTCTCCCTTTCCATTCTCCTTGCCCGCTGTTATCGCCATCCTTCTCTTCCCTTGGTATTTATTTTCTCTCGTCATTCTCGCGTTACATCACAATATATATCCTCTCTCTCTCTCTCTCTCTCTCTCTCTCTCTCTCTCTCTCTCTCTCTCTCTCTCTCTCTCTCCTTTTTTTTCTAGTTTTTGTTAGTTTTCTGTTCAGATTTTTGTAGTTCTTTTCTCAGCCTCGTATCTTTGTATCTTTTTCATCCTCATTTCTTTTTCTTATTTTTTTCATGCCTTTTCTAATCATTTTTTTCACTTTTTTTTATTTCTCTCTTCTTCCAGTTCTATTTTCCTTTCCATTCCAGTTTTTGAACACTTTTGTTTGCGATCAGTTCTGTGTTCTAACTTTTTTCATGGTCCAGTTTCATTTTTCCCTTCTTTCTTTCTCTCTCTCTCTCTCTCTCTCTCTCTCTCTCTCTCTCTCTCTCTCTCTCTCTCTCTCTCTCTCTCTCTCTCTCTCTCTCTCTCTCTCTCTCTCTCTCTCTCTCTCAACCCTTTGTCTCCTATCTATTATTTCATCTCTTGTGTTTCTTTTATATTTAATTTTATGCTGTTATGAATTTCTCAATAATTTTAAATCTCGTCAGTTTCTCTTGTGTGTTTCTCATTTTCAATATTTTTATTTGTCAATCTGTAGTTTAAAAGTTATTGGCATTTTAGTGTTAGTGTTTCCTTTTCCCTAGCAAACCAAAAGCTTATTCTTTATTCATTCATTTATGCATCTCTCTCTCTCTCTCTCTCTCTCTCTCTCTCTCTCTCTCTCTCTCTCTCTCTCTCTCTCTCTCTCTCTCTCTCTCTCTCTCTCTCTCTCTCTCTCTCTCTCTCTTTCTCTTCGACAAGGTCTTTTGTTCCTCGTGATTGGATATTTCCTTCCATTTCCTTCATTTATTCATAGTCTCTCTCTCTCTCTCTCTCTCTCTCTCTCTCTCTCTCTCTCTCTCTCTCTCTCTCTCTCTCTCTCTCTCTCTCTCTCTCTCTCTCTCTCTCTCTCTCTCTCCCTCACTCTCTCTCCCTCTTTTTCTCCCTCCTAATCTTTCATTCCATCTTCAATATTGAGAGAGAGAGAGAGAGAGAGAGAGAGAGAGAGAGAGAGAGAGAGAGAATGATATTTATGAGAAAAAATTGGTGACCGCTTTCCATGAAATATGAACAGCAAATGTTTTTTTCCACTTTGTCCGACATTCACGAACATTTTTAGCGAGTTTATTGATATTTTTTCGTATCTTTAATAATAAAATACGTTTCCGTATTTCGATAAGCCTTTCTGAATCGTAAATTGCTCTCCTCTTTCCTAATCTTTATCCCTTTTTCCTCCTCCTCCTCCTCCTCCTCCTCCAATTCTGCTTCTTCTTTTACTTCTTCCTCATTCTTGATCTAATCCTTCCTCTCTTACTTCTTGTCTTTTTTAGCATTTACTTATTATCGTACCTTTTATTCTTTTTCTACTTCGTTTTCCTCCTATTCTTTTCTCTCTCTCTCTCTCTCTCTCTCTCTCTCTCTCTCTCTCTCTCTCTCTCTCTCTCTCTCTCTCTCTCTCTCTCTCTCTCTCTCTCTCTCTCTCTCTCTCTCTCTCTCTCTCTCTCTCTCTCTCTCTCTCTCTCTCTCTCTGTACATAAATGCATACTTGCTATTTGACATTTCTTCTTGTTCTTGTTCCTTACTTTTTTCTTTCTTCTTCCTCCACTTATTCTTCACTGTCAGTTCCAATTATGCCTTTCTTCTTTTTCTTTCTCCTTTTCCTCCTCCTCCTCCTCCTCCTCCTCCTCCTCCTCCTCCTCCTCCTCCTCCTCCTCCTCCTCCTCCTCCTCCTCCACGTACACAATGCACACCCAACATGACATTTACCAAGCGTTAACACTTTCCCCCACAAACACAAGTAGTCACACGTAGATTACACATTTCCTTTTCACTCTCTACTAAAATTCCATGTGATTTTTTTATATCACATGGTTTCGCCTTTTTTCCTGCCAGCCTCGGCTGGAGGGAGGGGTGGGTGGGGAGGAGCCTTCTGCTTTGCTGTCCTGTCTCTACCACTGGTAGTTAGTAGATAGATCCACAAACAGCCTATAGTAAGGACCTAAGGGTCTGTTGCTGTTTGTATTCCTTTGTATTTTGTATTCCTCCTCCTCCTCCTCCTCCTCCTCCTCCTCCTCCTCCTCCTCCTCCTCCTCCTCCTCCTCCTCCTCCACCTTTTTCTTCTTGTCTACATTTCCTAACTTTTCAGCGTCCCTTTAAACTAGGTAGAGTGTGTGTGTGTGTGTGTGTGTGTGTGTGTGTGTGTGTGTGTGTGTGTGTGTGTGTGTGTGTGTGTGTGTGTATGGTGCTGTTAGTGTCTTCCATTTTTCTGAATTTTTTTTCAACTTCTTTATTATGCACTGTTCTTTTTTTTTTTATGCTTCTCTTCTATTTGTTGTATCTTTATTCTTGCCATTTTTTTTCTTATTTTTCCAGTTTTTTTTCTTTTATTTGTGTCCTTTGTTGATTTTCGTCTTTTTTCTTTGCATGATTTGTTGGTCAGATTTTTTTTTTTTTTCTTCTTTTCGTGACTTCCGTGGCGATGATAATTTTGCCACACGTGTTTTGTTGACATTTTTTTTGTTTGTGCATTTTTTGACTCTACAATTTTTATGTATTTTATTGGATGTGTATTTTGTATTATGCCTGATTTTCTACCTGTCCGTCTGCTCTCTCTCTCTCTCTCTCTCTCTCTCTCTCTCTCTCTCTCTCTCTCTCTCTCTCTCTCTCTCGCACACTGTTCCGTTCCTTATCATGCCCACCATCTTTTTTCATCCCTCCGCTTCCTTTCCTTCCCTCACCGTCACTCTGTCCTTATCTTTTTATTATTATTTTTTTCCATACATATACAACTCCTCGAATTTCCTTATTTTTTTGTCTCACCCATCAATTTTCGTCTTCACCCATCCCTTCCTTCCTTTTTTCTTTTTTTTTTTTTTTTTTTTTTTTTTTTACCACCATGCATCTCTTCTCTTTCTTTCCTTCTTCCTTCCTTCCTTCCTTCCTTCTCTTACATTATTGCGGCTCCTGTTCCTCCCTTCGTTATTCTTTCTCTTTTGAAAATCCTCTTTTCTTCCCCGTCTTTTCCATTATTTTTTTTCTATTCTTTCATCCTTTCTTACTACATTTTTTCCTAGTCTGCTCGCTCTCTCTCTCTCTCTCTCTCTCTCTCTCTCTCTCTCTCTCTCTCTCTCTCTCTCTCTCTCTCTCTCTCTCTCTCTCTCTCTCTCTCTCTCGATGCAAGAACCCCCCCAGAACCACCCTGAAGAGTTCGCCAACTGGAGATATTCGCTGCTTCTGCCACTTTATCACGTTCCCGGCGGAGGTCACGGCACTGGAAGAACGGAGCAGGAAAAGCAACGTAAGAGACGAAACGAAAAGCAGAAAGCATGGAAGGAGTAAACCAGAGAGAAGTGTATTTGGAAAGAAAGAAAAAGAAAGGGGGGATGGGAACACTGACAAGGATAGAAGAGGGAGTAACAACCTCTACTGAGACGAGGTGAAACAGAAAGTATGGAAGGAATAGCCCAGAAAAATGTGTGTTTGGGGAAGAAAAGAAGAGAGAGAGAGAGAGAGAGAGAGAGAGAAGAGAGAGAGAAAGGGAATGAGGAATAAGGGCATTTAACAGGAAGAAGAGAGAGAGGTTGATGGTAAAACAAGAAAGATGATAGTAAAGAAGCTTCCAAAAATTAGGTGACGGTAATACGAATAGAATAATAGAATGAAAAGAAGGAAACATAAGAAGGAAAAGATAAAAGAAGGAATAACAGAAAAAAATAGAATAGATTACATGATAATCAATATAAAATTAGTCTTTTTTTACATATTTATGGTTGTTATTCATTATTTTCCAATTTTTCAAGGGAAGTGACGATGTCCTTGCAGGATGAAAATAATTGAACTTAGATTAACAAAAACAAGACGAGGAAAATACAAAAGTTTGGTAATGCTCTGAGGGAGGAAACCGAAATTAGCTTTAAAAAGTTAGCCAAGAGAGAGAGAGAGAGAGAGAGAGAGAGAGAGAGAGAGAGAGAGAGAGAGAGAGAGAGAGAGAGAGAGAATAAATCGACCTTTAATCACAGGACACACACACACACACACACACACTCTCTCTCTCTCTCTCTCTCTCTCTCTCTCTCTCTCTCTCTCTCTCTCTCTCTCTCTCTCTCTCTCTCTCTCTCTCTCTCTCTCTCTCTCTCTCTCTCTCTCTCTCTCTCTCTCTCTCTCTCTCTCTCTCTCTCTCTCTCTCTCTCTCTCTCTCTCTCTCTCTCTCTCTCTCTCTCTCTCTCTCTCTCTCTCTCTCTCTCTCTCTCTCTCTCTC
>NC_059291.1:33023727-33048727 GCF_017591435.1 Portunus trituberculatus | reverse complement strand
CCCACAAGCTGTAAGTATAGTGTATGGGTTTTTATTCTTACTAATCTGTCAACTATACAACATACAAACTTCATCCCGATAAAAGACTCGATCAAGCTCCATTTTCCAACCACACGCATCCCTCACCCAGCTAATGAACTGATTGGCTCGCTTGTGAAGCCGGAGTTACACTGGGTTGCCGATAAACGAAATTCAGCGGTTTAAACTAGTAAAGTAAAGCGGTTATCGCCTTGATTAACATATTAGAGCGCGTTTTCTCTGGCGGCGCTGGAGCATCGGGTGGGCGATCAAGCGAGCATCGTCATCTGTGGCTCGTGGATGGCTTTATGAGGGTTCCGACACGCTAATGAGGATCTGATAGTGTCATATGAGGATTTATCACCAGCAGGCACTCAGAGGGAGGGTAAGGAGGGGATCAACGCGTCCAAAATGTCATTAAAACGATTAATACGGCTATCGATGTCAGGCAACGTCCACTCAGCTAACTGCATCAAAATACTACCACCACCACTACTCCTTCCCTTGGGGTCTTTCAAAGGAGGGATGAGAAGTGGTTACTTGTTTCACTAATGATGCATTTTTTTGTGTGTGTGTGTCTGCAGTGAATTATTGGTGAATTTTTTTTATATATTATTTAGGTGATGACACAACATCTGGCCATTTTGTGAAAGTGCGAAACAGAAAAAAAAAAAAACAGCTTGTCGTCAGTGAATGTTGTTCCCCTTATGTATTTGCATTAATGGTGGCAATAGAAACCTATGTATAATACTCCTATGATAATAACTGTATCTTAATCTTTATGAAAGTATCAATATTGACATTATGTTCGTCTCCAAAAAATCAAATTGCAGCTGGTTGACAATACTACGAGAGATAGAAAAGCAACCACGAATTAAGCTTAAATCTCTCCGCAGTGTCTTTTTATTGTATTGTTTATGGCATTTTCTCTTCTCGACAACACTCATAATCTTTGCTTTTCTTTCAGGTCAGGCTGGTGATCGTCCTTGTGAGAGGTGGAAGGTAAGTGACTATTGATTGCAGTTTTAGTAGTAGCAGTAGCAATCTCTTTAGTTGTTATTGTTGCCATCAGTGGAAAGCGAAAATAAACAAATATGATGACATTGTAATAGGAAAAACAAACTACGACGAACGGATAAAAGGAAGAGGAGGAGGAGGAGGAGGAGGAGGAGGCGGAGGCGGAGAAAATAATGGGAAATGGAAAGGGAGATAAGAAAATACAACTCGTACATAGAAGACGTGAGAATAGAGGCAGTACAGTGAAAGTAGGTACTGACGAGGAAGGGTGGAATAACGCGGACACACACACACACACACACACACACACACACACACACACCCTTGACAGCCACAACACGTACTATTTCAGACACCTTGGCCGATAGTGATGTACTCTCTCTCTCTCTCTCTCTCTCTCTCTCTCTCTCTCTCTCTCTCTCTCTCTCTCTCTCTCTCTCTCGACGATCCGCTCACTGTTAGGTAATCGCTGACCGGCCACTCACTCCCTGCACTTTAACACTTTTCCCGTGAGTCAGTAATTTCAGGAACTCGCAAGTGTAATTTGGGTGATGAGCCTTCGTGTGGTGATTGTGATGGACGCCAGGGGAACGACTCAGCACCGTAACTTCCTGATTGTGTTCTTTATCTAGATTCACACTGGTGGAAATTGAAACGAAAGGAGCGGAGCAAACGTTAATGTTAGGACTTCATGAGTGACTCTTGAGTTGTGCTGTGGTGCTGTTGTAGTGTTCGTGTTTAACTCTATTGTGTTTCCTTGCGATTCTGTTATTTATCTAGCACCGGCAGAAACAGAGACGAAAATAAGGAAAAACAATCTTGAAGTATTGTTAATGTTTCGTAGGGAATTATTAGATCGTGTTTGTGACGGAGTTGTGTTCTTTAAGTCAGTATATTTTAACTTTGGAATTTTTGGGTTTTTATCTACATTTACAAGGGCAGAAATTGAGAGAATAGGAGAGAAGTCTTGAAGTAATATCGATGCTTCACGGGGAACTATTGTATTGTGTTGTGATCTGGCTAGTGTTCGGCTTTAACTCACTGTTGTGTAACTCCAGGATTCTGTTGTTTATCTAGTACTGGGAAAAATTGAGACGAAAATAGGATAAATCTTGAACTGAAGTTTGTGTTTCACGAGAAATATTGAATTGCGTTTGTACTTGTGTTTTTCTACAACACGGTACTGTGTAAATTCATGATTATTTTATTTATCTGGTACTTGTAGGAACCAAGAAGAAAATAAGGAGAAAAAGACTTTAAAAATAGTGATAATGCTTCGTTTAAGAACTACTCAGTGCCGCGAAACTTTCTATATAGGTGTTCATTATCTCTCCATTACCTCAGCCTTGTGTAACTTTGTGCGTGTTTCTGTTCCTTATCAATATTTACTGAGATGAAAATGTGTTGGGTTTGGTGGGGATTGAGAAGTCTGTATTGTAAAACTTTATGTAAAAAAAAAAAAAAAGTTGATTTTTACAAGTGCTGTTGTACTGGCTTCTCTGTAGAGGATTTCTGGTTTTCTTTTCAATTTTATCTATACACATTTAGACTGCCATGAAGTGAAACATTGAAAAATATATACAAAAAGCGAAAGAAAAGTTGAATTCCAGAGATTATATGTAAGATAGTAGTTACTTCTCTTTCGAAGACCCTTGTTGCTCTGTCCTTACCGGATTCAACATCTGCACTGGCGCGTATCGAGACGGAGAAACAAAAAACAAAAAAAAAAAAAAAAAGTAACGTAATGTAAACATTTCATGAATACAACGAAGAGAAATGTGGTGCTATTTGTTCCTTTCTCTCTTTGAAGTCAGGGGCTGAAAGAAACCTGTAGGAGTAAATACAGAGAATAAACTAACATTTTCAAATTTACTATTTCTGAGTCAGCGGTTCAGTGGTAGGGAAGAAGATACACAGATGGTTCAAACCGTCTGGGGAGGGAGCGGAGGCCGGACACAGACGACGATACACCCGAAAAGTGAAAAGAACAAAAAGTGAAAAGTTGGTGAAGGCCGCAGTTGAGGGGGAGAGTGTGGGCCGAGTGGTCACTAGGTCTGGTTGAGGCTAATAATAATAATGGCTGTGTGTGTGTGTGTGTGTGTGTGTGTGTGTGTGTGTGTGTGTGTGTGTGTGTGTGTGTGTGTGTGTGTGTGGTGTGTGCCTGTGGTGTGTGTTGTGGTTGTTATTGTTGTCGTTGTTGTTGTTATTGCTGTTAATGTCAAGCAATAAAATCCATGTTGAAAAGTTATCTCAAAAGTTTCCGTGTGTGTGTGTGTGTGTGTGTGTGTGTGTGTGTGTGTGTGTGTGTGTGTGTGTGAGAGAGAGAGAGAGAGAGAGAGAGAGAGAGAGAGAGAGAGAGAGAGAGAGAGAGAGAGAGAGAGAGAGAGAGAGAGAGAGAGAGAGAGAGAGAGAGAGAGAGAGAGAAAGACAATATTTTTGCATAATACAATTCTGCAGAAGTATTCCACGATAATGTCACTGTATTTTACTGAACAGAAAAATATGAGAAAACATTTATTTAACATGCAAGAGAAAAAAATACACCTCCATTCTCTTAGTGATTAATATTTCCCGTTACAGCAAGCATTAATACCCTTCCCGCCACCATAATCACCAGCGCTTACCACCCACCACCACCATTACCCCATATCCGCCCCTCCACCACCACCACCATGCCATAGCTCCCACCATTAAAAACCCACCACCACTAGTGTCATGTCATGCTATATCCCACCATGTGCACCACCACCACCACTACCACCACGATCATCCCCCCCCTCCTTACCACCACCGATACTATTCATAATAATAAATGGAAACGAGAAGATCCAGTTACCGGGCTGATATCTCCTTCCGGACTGGGTGGGCGTGGGTAGCGACAGGTATGGGTAGAAAGGTGGGATAGATAAGTAGGTGGAGCAGGTAGGCAGGTGGGAAGCTGTTCTAGTAGGGCAACCGGTGCGACGAGCGAGTGATCGAGGGTGGGAGGGGCGACGAGCAGCAGGGACCTTGGAACAGAGACACTCACCACAGCAGGGAACACATGCTTAACCTAAGGGCGCGGGTCCGACTCCTTGCTCTCGACATCAGGAACACTTCACTTCACTCAACACCAATTAGTCGTCCTTCTCTCTTTCTCTCCCTTTCTCTCTTTCTATTCTCCCTCTTTTCTTTTTTCTTCTTTTCTGCTCACTCACCACTCGCTCACTCACTCTCCTTCCTTCTTTCCTTCTAATTAACACAAATACTGTGATGTGACTCGAAGGATGGACGACTATGTTTTCAACCCTTTTTATATCACGCTTAGTTTCTTTTCAGTGTTTTTCTTTTATTAATATTTTTCCCTTTGCCAGCCGATTAGATCTAGTAGAGGGCCGCCTCGTCCGTGAGATAGCTATATTACATCAGCCACTCCAAGGCTCCGGACTGTGTTTGAGTGCATATTTTAACGCAACTCCCGTCTTCTGCACGCACACTGGAGACGGAGGCAGTGTCAACTATTCCAGACCAACCACTTTTACCGGACACAATCCTTTGTAAGCTCTTTGTAAGGGAACAACATACATAAAAGGCTCTCGGTTCTCCAATGACAACTACCACTGAGCCGCGGGCCGTGCTTCCCCTATGAATGTCTCTCTCTCACTGACGTCTCCCACTGCCCTCGACTCGCCGTGACTGGCTCCGCCTCTAGTGACGTTTCATGACCAACCCCACGCCTCCTTCCCCCCCTTCCCTGTGTTATCTCCGTGTTATCTCTTCTCGTGTATTAGAGCAGCATTGTGAAGGTTATGCAAGGAGCTTCAACTTGAAAGGAGCAGGGAATGCGTGGCTGAGGGACCAGGTTGTGGGAGTAGAAGATGAGGGCGCGTCGAGTGAGGGAGAGAGGAGAGAGGTTGGTGTGTGGTGGTAGACAGGTCCCCCTTCGGTGCCGGGCTGGTTAGATGAGCGGCCGTCAGATCAATAAACGTGTATGCCGCTTTGCCGAATCCGCACTTACCACCACCACCACCACTACCTCCACCACTAGCTATACTGCCACTTCCACGTCTCTGGCAACACGGTCGTTCAGCCACGCCGCTCAGCTTTACCTAGCAACTCCTGGGTCGCCGCTCCCGCGCCTGGGTGTTGCTGTGGGGGCGTGTTAGAGAGGTCACTGCTCGTGGCCTTCACCGTCGTTAGAAAAAAAATGTGTATATGTATTGGAAGAAAGCTGAAAACCCGATGGCCGTAAGTGCTCCAGCGTGACCTCAGAGGATAGACGAGAAGTGTGGAATCAATACATGCTACATTTCCTTGTAAGGGTTAATTTCCAGAGCCGCGGTGTGTCTGGCTACTAACAATATCATTACGGGATAAGTGCCGCCAAAGGGTCTCCCGTGCCTGCATTATAGATCGGAATAACTCGGATTTTTGCCGCCGAGCTAGGTAGGTGTCAGAGGGCCATGATGAGCACAAAGAGGAAAAGGTGGTGGTGAAAATTTGAGGTTCGCTCGGCTACTCCGAAATTCATGCTGTAGTTCTCAGACTTTTCTTTTTTAGCTTAGAATTTAACGAACGTCTTTTTATCTTTGGTAAGATATGTTTCCATTTTTTGTATAGATTGTCTTTTCCTGGATATGTATTAATTAATGATAACAATAGTTAGATAATAGTAATAACAACAAGAACAATAACGTCAGCAATAACAATAACAAGTATAATAATAATGACAATAATAATAATAATAATGATAATGATAATAGTAATAATAATAATGATGATGATGATGATGATAAATCTTTACAATGTGTGTGATTCACCTCGGTCGTCTGCTGGTCACCCAGCCAGTCTTCCCCATTACGGAGCGAGCTCAGAGCTCATAGACCGATCTTCGGGTAGGACTGAGACCACAACACACTCCACACACCGGAAAAGCGAGGCCACAACCCCTCGAGTTACATCCCGTACCTATTTACTGCTAGGTGAACAGGGGCCACACATTAAGAGGCTTGCCCTGCCTCGCCGCCTCCGGGACTCGAACCCGGACCCTCTCGAGTGTGAGTCGAGCGTGCTAACCACTACACTACGCGGTGTGTGTGTGTGTGTGTGTGTGTGTGTGTGGTACACCATTACAAACTAAAGGACGTCGCAATAATGTCACATTTATACACATGGATATAGTCAAGATGAACAGGTGTGAGAATATAAAATAAAGTGCTAGAGAAATTTGTACATAACAATTTTGGTGTGAGGTGAAACTGAAACGGACATTTCGTTGTGCTAATGAGGATGTGCTGGAAAGGCCCTCAGAGATTGTTGTGATGAGTGAATATGGAGAGAAAGCGGATTAACACAAGCGCTTTTGATTATAAGTGAAAGGAGCGAAAAAATTTGCTTTGAAACTGTTGAAGGAAGGTTAAGGGAACTTTACGAAACAGAAATAAATGGCGAAACTGGTATATGTGAATTGTCTAATAAATATAAAATGTTTAATTATCTTATAAGCGTTCATAAACTGATATACCTACCTTTTGTTTTGGGATGAGATTACAAATATCTTAATCAAAGTATTGACGAGCGGTCTGCACATGACACACTTGACCTACTACATCCAAGCTTCAGTGACAGCCATGGCCGTGGAACATTGCGGCAAACAGACAGTATGTGTTAAGGGGGGAAAAGTAAATCATTGGGTGATAATGGATGAATACAGACGCTCACTGAATACCACAAAATTAGACACAATCACGGAAAAGTGTGTGAAAGATGAAAGTTGAAAGCGAATGAGGCGAAGAGTAAAATGATGAATCATGTAATTATGGATGAGGGTTTAGAAAATATTTAGTATCGAGTTGTCTTGATGGTGAAACACTAGCAAATGTAGTTTCATTACTTGGATGCGTATATTAATGTAGGTGATGAATATAAAAAAGAAAAATAGTGTTTCTGCAAATTATAGATTTGTGTGATCGCGTATTCTTTGTAATCTACATTGCATATTTCAAGCTGAATAATGGAGAGCTAAAAATCCAGGGAAATGGAAGATGGATATGAAATATTGAGTTTTAGGAAATGGATTAGCAAAAAGTGGTTAGATACTGACAGCAAAAATCTTGAGCTTCGTGCAAGGATGTGGACTAAGGCTTTCTGTAGACTCTGTAGACACTTGTTGAGGTACTAGATACAGCAGCTATACACCTCCAGTGGTGGTTCTTGCCTTGTTGAAAGGAAAATAGTTTTGAGATATGCTAGTGTTTGGTTTCTGGGTGAACTGAAGCAGCTTAGCAGTGCAGACAAGGGCGCTATACTTATTCTTTGACATGGCTTGATTTTCTGGCAGATCATTGCTTCTAAGGAAAATGAGTTTTATTAAATATTTACATATAATGAATTGATGCAAATTTTCACTGATATAATATATATAATAGAGGTGCCACATACCACTCACAATAATCTAAATACTGTGATTTCCTTCTATAAGTAAGACTTTTAAGTGGCAATAGTATAATTATGGTCATTTCAGTGCTTATCCTCATTCCTTTTTAATGCCTCACTGTGTACTCCCAACCTGCATCTAATGCATAAGAGGCTCATTAGTGGGACTATAGAAACATTTGTGCTTCACTCCCATCACTAAGATAAAATGACAATCATTCTGATTCTGGCAAAATAGCTACCAGACATTCTCAATGTGACAGTATATTATGTTAGGAAATCAATATTGAGACCCATCAGAATCTTAGAATATTTATGCAATCAACATACTTTATCAGAAAATAATATTGTGACATAGTTTAGTTCTTTCTTCTTTTACTTGAGCACCTCTACAGGGGTGCTGCCCTTGACAAGAACAACTACATAGGCTGTTGTTTCCCCAAGTGACACTAAGTGGGATTCTTGTAGCATTAAACCATCACCTGGAAAAAAAAAAAAAAAAGAAGAGATATTATGTTATGTGCAGGTTTGTAAAGAAAAACTGTATACAGTATATCACCCAAAAATTATTGTTAAATGGTTAAATCAAGAATGTTTATTACAGCTCTAAATGATCTTTAACCAAACATTTTGGTCTCATGTAAGTATATATATATATATATATATATATATATATATATATATATATATATATATATATATATATATATATATATATATATTATATTATATTAGTATAGTAATATATTTGTCTCAATCATTATTCTTTCTTAAAATTGTAGCTGAATTTGAGACACTACTGATAAAGTAATTACTTATTAAAGGGTTCTTATTCTGCTGCACAGATACACAATTTCTTATGAAGGAAACATAAAGAGATTGAAGAAGGGAGAGAGAGAGAGGAAAAAGGTGCACTGCATATAAATGTTGCTGCATGAATGCATATTTATTCCTACTCGATAATCTGCAACAGGAAATGGACACGTACCAGCAGATGGATGTGTTGTGGTTGAGGCATTGGTGTTGCCTAACATCAGCTGAGAGAGAGTCTGGTGTTGTGAGGGAGACAACAGAAACACAGCTTGTCCTCCACACACCAACAACCTGCATGGAAAACTTGGCTCAATATTTCAAGATAATCCTTCAAGGTGGTTATGTTGTGAATGCCATCATCAGGTTACAGCAGAGGTCTGCTGGTCATTTTGAATTGTACAGATAAAAACAATAACAAATGTTGCTGCAATAGAAATCATACCTCTCTACTTCCATAAGTACTCCAGCCAATAGCTGTTTGTTTTCCACAGTCAGTTTGTACTTGTGGCCAAATGGAAAGTCACAAAGCACTGTGTCTATAGAACAGTCTTGCAGAGGAAGTCCTGAAAAAGGGCAGTAAATACACAATAACCAAGTTTTATTCAACACTGACTACAAAATCTTCATTACGTAGCAGCAGCTCTATGACGAGCCCATCAATACAATTAGCAACACCAATATTAGCTTTTGTTAGCAGAACAGAATATTTGTTTTTGTTGGCAGAGCAGATCTGAACTTGTCATGAACAGCATCACAGAGACACTGAGAAATTTATCTGAAAGCAGGACAAACTTTTTAAGCATGAGAGGTGGTCTCACTGGGGGGAGTGGGTTCCTCTCATGGAGATATAAGGTAATAAACAGATGGAGAGATCAAACAAATGTCAGCTTTCCAAATAATTTCTTACTATCTCTATTCACTTAGTCACTCTACCTCTATTGATGGGCTTGATCAGATGGGATGGAGCAGTCTAGTTATGAAGGGGCATGGTTAAGACCAGTGTATGTTGTTAGACATTGCTATGGATGTATAACTGTGAGGATTATAATGGTTATAGGTTAGACCATTACTCACGTGTAAATGTAATCATAAAGAAAAGATTAAACATGCAGAAAATAATGAGACATACTCTCAGCATCTGCTTCCAAGAGAGTCACAGGAAGAGGGACGGTGCGCAGGTTGCATTGTGCCACCTCCAGCTGCTTCCGGCTGATGTCACTCGCTATCACGTGACTTAGCTGTCAACAAGAGCCAATCACTGCTATTATCATCATCATTCATACTTAATACTTTACAACATTGCAAGCTCATACTCAAGGAAAGAACATGTTGAAAAAATTATGACAGAGTAAAATTAAATGGACCCCATTTTCCTTTACCTATCATATGTGTGTCAGGTTTTATCAAATAACTTAACTGATAGGTTTAAAAAACAATTAAAATAAAATAAATAAATAAGTAAAGAAAGGCTTTGAAGTTTCAAGTTTCATCTCTCCATCAACTTCTATCTAAATATGTATAAATAAAATGCCTAATGAATAATTAACATCATCTTTGATACCTTGCATCTTACCAAGAAATATGAAATTATTTCTATATTCTACAGCCTTTCATATACAAATAAAAGGTTTTCCTCTCGTTTTATATCGACTTATGTATTGAATCACCTACCAATTGACATCCTGTACTACCCTGACATCCTCCTGCAAGCTGAATGGCCAACGAAACATCAACAAACATGTAGAATATTCACAAATATTTCCTCAGATCTCAGCCATTATGGGAAATACGACTAATCATCACACTACTACATAATATCTGGGTATTATGTGTACGTTGTGCTATTAGTAGAAAAGCATTAATGAAAATCAGGTTTAAATCTTAAAAGGTAAGATTGTGAGTAACATACATTCCTTGGGGAAAGGCTGCATGCAAGTTACAACACATAGGATGGTCAAGTTAAGTTATCTATTCCCTGACCTCATCTAACATGAAAAGAATTAAGTGATTCAAGAATATTTACAGCTATCTCTATTTTTCTACTGTTTTGATAGTAAAAAAAACATAATGGATGCATATTTGTTTAATTTCACAACAAAGTCTCATTTATAATACTTTTCATTGGTATTGCTAGGGTTAAATAGACATATATTATATGGGTGGCCAAGATATGCCAGTCATGCCTCAATTCATATTTTTAACTGTTGTTTTTCATCAATCAAACATTTTATATAATGTGTCTTGCCTTCACAATTTGAACCTGATTTTTCAGAAATATTTCCTATTAATAGTACAGTATGTCCCATAAGACCCTACTCCAATGCTCACATCTCCAGTAAAACCAGTTCAGGAAATCAACATACATCAAAGTTCATTGCTGTTTCCAGGAGAATGCTTGCCCCCCCACACATTGGGTCAAGCAGGGTGGCCCCAGGCGGCACCTGGGAGAGTGTGGCCATGAGGTGGCTGATGGTGGAACGCAGGGTCAGGTGTGGAATGTAAGGCCGCAGGGACAGAGGTCTGGGAGAAAGGGCTGCACCTGGAAATATATTGCCTTTTAATAGGTTTTATTCCGTATATTGTAAATTTGAACAAATTGAATTTGCTTGCACTTTCTCAATGTAAAACATTGATAATAATTATGTGCTGAGCGTGCATTTATGCACTGACCAAGGAAAAAAAAATTAAGTGAAGTCAAACAGTAGCTACTACACACACACACACACACACACACACACACACACACACACACGGCCCGGTAGCTCAGTGGTTAGAGCGCTGGCTTCACAAGCCAGATGACTGGGGTTCGATTCCCCGGCCGGGTGGAGATATTTGGGTGTGTCTCCTTTCACGTGTAGTCCCTGTTCACCTAGCAGTGAGTAGGTACGGGATATAAATCGAGGAGTTGTGACCTTGTTGTCCCGGTGTGAGCTCTGAGCTCGTTCCGTAGGGTAACGTCTGGCTGTCTCGTCAGAGACTGCAGCAGATCAAACAAACAGTGAATTACACACACACACACACACACACACACACACACACACACACACACACACACACACACACACACACACACTTTCAGGTACTGTACACACCTACAATAAAATGAGATGCTGTGACATTGACATAAAGATCAATTAATGGTTGCCTGCAGTCTGGCAGCCATGCTGTATTGGCCTCATTCAGCTGCTGAGTGAGTGTGTGGTTGATCCACTTGACAGTGACAATGTGTTTCAGGGGACCCGAGACACGGCTGGACACTCTGAAGGTTGTAACGTGTTCCCTGGAATTCACCTTGAAGTTTTGATTTTCTCTCTCAATCTCCTCTGCTTTGTGTTCTTGAGGGAAAGGCAGGGAGTCACTAATTAACTGCTCATTTTGTAATGTTATGTAATTTTGTGGTGTAAAGTCTACCTTATCTGTTTCACTCTTAATTTCAGATGTCATCATTACCTTATCTTCACACTCATCAGTTTTTGTGAGAGAACACAATTTGTTCAGCTGAGATGCACTTTGTGCAAGGGACACCACAGCCTCTGGTGAATCACTTCCAACACCAGCAACTTGACTAGATGTCATCTCAGATTTGTCATCAATGCAAAGACTTTGTAAATTTTGTCTTTTGGTATTATGGAGATTTTTAAATTCACTTTCTCTTTCAATTCTACATTACATGTTCTACCATTACTGTCAAGAATCTTGTGCTCTTCATAATCACAAAAATTGTATGAGTCTGCTGAAGATTTTGCTTTACAACCATCAGCAAGTTTTCTTCTTTGGCTTCTCTGCTTTCTGTTTCCTCTGTTCTGAAAGTGTTCTCCTGTAATGCTGTCTGCTTTGTGATATTTGGGAGTGTTTCCTTGCAGTTCTGTCAGTGACGCAGATGCCTCACGTTTCTCCCCAAGCTTCTTCCTCTCTTGTTTCCTCCTGAGTGATCCTGGGCAGGAATCAGGATTCTGACACTTCACTCGTTGCTTCTCATTCTGATGTTCCCTTAATCTTCTCACTCTCCCTGCCAGCTTATCCCATTTAAGGTTCATAACAAGATTTCTTAGTTTACTTTCATCTGTAAGGATAAAGACAATAATTTAGACATGTGCTTGGTATCTTTCCTGATGTCCTGTACATCTACTTCCAAGTTCCTGTTTTTGAAAATCACCTTACTGTTAGTGGTGGTTAAAATCTAAGCTCATACATGGCTGGGCTTTAGACAGATGCTTGAAAATGCTTCCCATTTTTAGTATTCAAATGTAATTTCATCTTGCAAAGAACACGCAGATCCAGTAAAACTGTTCCTGAAACTTCTGATCATTATATGAAATCCTGCCTACCTAACCTAACCTGTAGTGTTCTGTGTGTGCGTGTGTGTGTGTGTGTGATTTGTTATTTGTTTTCTCATTTTACGGTGCAAGTAAAAAAAAACCTACCAAAAAATGCAGCCAGACAAGGCCCCTATTACTGATGAAGTAGAACACTCAACGGGTCAATGTAATCAAAACATAAATCCTATCAACTTTTCAAGGATTACATTACATTGGATGTTTTTATCAAGAATGACTGAACAATATGGCAAGGAACTTACAATCTCTGAGGTTGTTGTTGACACTGAATTCTCTTCCAGCATTTTGATGTGCTGCTCTGGCATCTGAAAAGAAAAAAAAAAAAAAAAAAAAGTAAAAATATTTTTAACTCTTGATTAAAATCAGGAAACCTTTGTTATAAGCTAAAACTGTTGATGAATCACTCTGTTTAGCTGCTTTTATATTCAAGTAGTATGAGATATTAACAAATCTGTAAATAAAAGACAAGCTAACATTACAATAAGTAATCCAATCAGGTCCTCTCACATGAGTATCTAGGCAATTTTTTTTTTTCCCTTTCAACTGACACTGCATCAATACACATTTCAGTGTGACAAACTTGTCTGAAGGATGAAATGTTGTGAGCCTCGCAATGTTGTGTATGAGACAATAGTCAAGCGATGGTGTCTTCATTAGTGCATACATTCACTTTACTTCATCTTGAGCAACTGACAGCAGCATAAATAGCTTCACTAAACAGAATGTACGTATTTTCAAAATGATATAAGATTAAACAAATATGCAAGTGAAAATACTCATGTTTATTGATCTAAGGATTTAATAATATGGTAGGGTTGTTAATTTTGATAACTATTTACAATGTCTTTGTGGCTTTTGTAACTTACCAATGTCCTCACAATGAAGTAGCATGAACACTCGTTCCACCAATTTGAGCTTGAAAATGTGGGCGACAGTGGACACCCATTGACTGTTTTCTTCTGTGTTTATTGCAAGACCTCCCACAATTCCTTCTGAAGAGGCATCTTTGGTGTGCTCTTGTGCAACCTTGCTGCCCATCATGTCATCTCGTTTTACTGTGCTATCTATTAAATCAGTTTCTTGAAGCAAATCTTTCACAGCACCACACTTTTGGTCTCCATTCCTCTGACTCGGACATGCACCAAACTGTACAGAAGTGGTGAATGCTATCTTGCCTTCACCTAAATGCCTCAGGTTATCAACATTTGGTATTTTCTTCAGTATTTCCTTCCACACAAAATGGTGTAATCCCCTGCCATAAGTCACCATGCATTCCACCATCATAACAAGACAAACGGTCATTAAGCATCGGTTTACATTTTCCCCACCATCACTTAATAACACACGTTTCTCAGTTCTACAAGGGAACACTGGTTAGTCATGATACATCACAAGAACAAGCAAATACATGACTTATCAGACACTCCTGCTTTACTTATAAATTTCAAGCAATATGCCACTTCTACTTGTAACTGATTTTTGTCTATAATTATGTTCATTTCCTGATGGTCAACAAGTCTTTCCTTCTTCCACTAATCACCAAGTCATCTCCGGTGCAAGGCAATGCTGAGAGATATAGATCTGTAATGTAGCCTTTGCAATGACTAAATGACACTCAAGATTCTTATTCTTGTTGGGGATTTGGGGCCTTGCATGCAGTGATGCCACAGCCTCTAATGCCAAAAAGGTGCTGGTAGCAGGCAGGATTCAGACACCCATGTTCTTGATAAAACAGGCAATCTAGAAGTACTTCCAATTCAGGCTTTTGTATCAACAATTCCTGTAGGGAAATAAGAAAAAAGCTGTTATCACTAGACAATCACCATAATTTACATTACTAATTGCTATATCTAGCATGCCACACTCTCTCCAGTAACTCCTTCACAGCTTCAAGCATCCTTTCATTTGCCTCTCCACACAGTCCCAGTAGCAACATCATCCATTCTCTTCCTGTTTTCTTCATTCTGACAATATCCAATTCCCTCACCACGACTTGCATCGTCTCATTCATCTATAGCATACTTCACACACTCCACCACCATGTGCTTCACCCTCTTGTCCTCTCCCATGTCACACATCTGGCACATTTTGCTGTGGGACTCAGACCCGACATAATAATTAAAAAGACTTCTAGTCTTGTAATTATCATGTATTTAGAATTGCCTTAATATTTCATCATGATTTTGTAACTATTGGCTAAAAGGGTACACAAATATCCAAGTAAAGAATTTAGGTGAATTTTCATAAAATTTAAATGCATTTTCCCGTGAGAAATGTGAGGCAGACAGTGAGACACAGTGGAGACAGTCTGGGTGACCACTGCTGGGTGGCTGGCTGATCACTGTGGCAAGCCAGCAAGACCAGCCTGTGTGGCAGTCCTGTGAAATAATAATAATAAAAAAACAATAAATAGAATAAATGATGCATTAATTTTGCATCTGTGTAACCTATGTAAATTAATTGTATGAATAATAAAAGTATTTTTCAAAATACTTGTACTACTGTTCCCTAACTTTTCCTTGTAGTGCTGTAGTGCTGTAATGCTGGTTGTGTGTGTCAACACTGAACAATTTGCTGGCTACCTTACCCCTCAACACTGCAAAGCATGTTATATTATTCAAGTTTAGTTAATAGGGAATGGACTGAGAAGGGGATAATAGAAACTTTCCAGACAATATTGCAAAAGACTAAAGTTATATTGTATATCTAATAATTATGTAACTGGCACATAATGTGAGTCTCCATCTTGAATGATATTATTGTCATTTATTCTATCTTTCTCTCTCTCTCTCAATTATCAGTGAGAGAATAACAAGGAATAAACACTGAAATATCCGACACCCACATGAAAATAATGCCAGCTTACCCAAAGCGGAGGTTGGTAAACACTTACCTGTACTCTGGACCATCCACTGCACTAGCTGCTTCAATGGCTGTTGAATAGAAAACATTTTTTTTAAAGTTAAAGCTGAATACCTTTAATAGAGTATTAATAGAAGACAAAAGTAAGATGTTGTTTGTACCATCTAAAATGTAGCCATACCAATTGCATCCTCTTTCCCATCCTTCTGTGGCAGGGCAATATTCCTGATCTTGCAGATGTTGTGCAGCAGAGCACACGCAAGTATTACATGGCAGGTCTTGCAAGACTTGAGGCGGATTTCTGTGCAGAGAATGTGAAATCTCTGATTGAGCTAGACAACGCCTCACTTCACAACACTGTGTCGTTTTGTGTGACCTGAAATAGTACCTAGTAGTTAAAGAGTAGCATAGACATGATATAGGAGTTAGATTTAGTGGCAGAAACTGCAAATAAAATAAGGTGAAACTTTTATGTGCACCCATTGTAATGTGTAACTTGTAGTAGTCTAGTGGGAATGAAAATGAATGAATTCACTACCTATTACATCTTATATGACAACTATGTATATATTATGCTATATGAGGAATGGTGAATTAGCAATTCCAATCAATACTTCACCCCTGACTGCCCTTACTAACCCAATGGTTAGTACTATTAACCCATAAAGTAAACTACCCTAACATTTTGTAATCTATACAAGGGCTTCACCCACATCTGGATTATTGATTTCTGACAAGGCAAAATGGCAACAAAAATGCTCTAAATAATATTAAGACAGACCCTGTGAATTGAGTGATTGAGATGGTTTGGTGAAAAATAAGAATCAGCCATGTTTGATTTATAAATTTGAGTCATGACTATGAAATATTTGGCACAACATTGTAAAATGTCTGGCATTTAATGTACCTGTTGTACTTTCTCTGAGCAAATGTCTCAGGGTTCCTGTGTGGGGTCATCAAGTAGTGGCTGGAGGGGTACCAGCTGTCCCCAAACAGACAGCAGGAGTCCTCTGGGATGTCCTCACCATCAAAAAGCCTCTTCAGGCCACACTCAAGCCATATGTAGGCATCAGTGGTTGAGCCCAGCCACTTTGCCACAATATCCAAAATGTTGCAAGAGGCATCAAAGACTAGCTGAGTGTTAATGCTGTGGAAGTTGTATCTGTTAATGTAGAGTCTGGTACTCTGAGGGAGCAAGAAGCCTCACGTGGATGCCATCAATGACACCCACCATACCTGGGAAGCCATACAATGGCAACAAATTCATCTTAATTCCTTTTGATTTCCTGCAAGGTGCAAGGAACCTTGATAAACCTTGTTATTATTGCAGGCTGTGTCAGTGCTTCCAGGATGGCAGCAATGGCTTTACTGATGGCAGGCTGTGAGGGACCCAGGCCATCACTGTGGCACTGCTGCCACTGGCCATATAACACAGCATAATGGCCACTTTCATTTTTGGGGTGAGTGCAGCGCTCCTCCCCGTGGGGTTCTCCAAGGCATCTCTCACCAAGTCTGTCACAAACAACACTCCATAACATAATATAAATAATAGGATAACAAAGGGCCACCAGGACCTATCTAGGTTATCCTGTATCAGTCGCACAGCGACCTCGTCATCAGTACTTAAAGATACACTCACAAGTACACAATACATTATATACTAATTCTAAATATCCGGCACGGTCCAGCCTGTACTCTGCCAACAGTTCACCGTCACTCAGTTCACACAAAACATCCCTGTGGGGCAGATAAGTCTTGGTGTCTTGGGCTGGGGTTCCCTGAAAACATGCCATCTTTGTTGTCTCTCGAAGTTGAGCCACCTGCGGATGTGTCTAACATTTAAGACCACCTCTAAGCATAACTTAAAGGCAAGAGTAAGTGGGAGACAAACCTCCATACCTGAGAGTCTTTGATAACAAGACTCTCCACATTCACACTGGCATCCCTCACCCGTTGGCCACCACCAACACCTCTCTCTACTAAGGAACGATTCATATTTCTCTCATACGTCACTTTACCACTTCATGTCTCTCGCTTTGCCAATCGCTGCTGACCCACAAAAGGTGTCACAGTCCAGATATTCTGTGGTACTCACTCTCAGTCTCACTCTTCACTTCTTCTTGGGGGTTTGTTGGGGCTGTGCAGGCTGTGTGTCATAGCCTCTAGTGCCCCAAAGATGCAGTATGCGGTGGTGGGGTGTTCAGGCTATATGTGGTGGAGTTGATTTGTTTTCTGTAGGAAGGTCCTGGTGAGGTTGAGGGTCTTGAAAGCCTGAATGGTATTTGTGCAGCCACCCAGGAGGTCAGTCAGTGTTGGCCTGTGTGGGTGAATAGCAGACAGTGAGTGGAGGAGGGCCACGCGGTGTGAGTGGTGACAAGGGCAGTGCAGGAGCAGGTGTTCTGGGTGTCAGGCTGGATAGGGCACCAGGGGCAGTGGTGAGTCAGTCATGCCCAGCCTGTGCAGGTGGGCATTGAGGCGGGTGTGGCCAATTCTCAGTCTGGTGACTGCTGTGTCCAGTGCCCGGTTGGGGGAGTAGGTCCACCAGTGGTATCTTGTGTCCTGTCTAATGTGTCCCAGTGAGGTGTGCCGTAAAGCGTCAGTCAATGTTGTGTCCCAGTGTCGCCTGCAGGCTGTCTTGAGGTCAGTTAAAGGAAGTCTGTCTGGTCAGTAGCTAAGTCAATAGGGGGGCGGTGTATCTTTGCTGCTGCCCCTGTCGGTCACCGTGTTTCCCATCTCACTCTTCACTCTGGACAATAAGCGCGTTTGTTTTTGTTTAAACTTACGTACTTCTTGCTTTTCTTGATCTTGATTAGTTCTTGATCTTGATGCTACAGTTGGCTTGGGATCGCTCCTGGATCTTGGATCAGCACTTCTGTAGAGGAAGGACAATAAACAAACAGTAAAGAAAAAAAAAAAAAAAAAAAAAATTCTGTACGATATACACTAATTGTCACAGTAGCGGGTCAATCTTGAGCATCAAAATTTGGTGAGGGCTAACCTGAATTCCTGTAGCCCTTGAGATTGATGGCGAGCCTTATCAACTGGGGTGGGGAGTTCATTTTTTTCCCCCCAAACAAAGCAATATGTACAGCATTTTAAGCTATATACAGAGCTATTTTGTCTAAGAGAAGCAGCAAGAACTTATTGATATGACTGAATGATGAGATTAGTCTTGCTCAATAAGGTAAAATAATAACATTTTCCAGAAAACCATTATTGTATCGTATAGACTTATTTCCTTGCAGCATATATATACATATATATATACACTCTTGCTCATAATAAAGAAAATTTTGGGGGAATGTATTTCAGCTCCCCCATTAAACAATGTATTACACTCTCTCTCTCTCTCTCTCTCTCTCTCTCTCTCTCTCTCTCTCTCTCTCTCTCTCTCTCTCTCTCTCTCTCTCTCTCTCTCTCTCTCATCATACATTTTTCTCAATCATTAGATAGAGAGAGAGAGAGAGAGAGAGAGAGAGAGAGAGAGAGAGAGAATGTGGAGGGGACACTGCCATATTTTTTTTTTCTCAAATATAAGCTTCGAAACCATGAAGCTTTTGAAAATATGAGGCAGAATGAATGGATGAATGAGGGAAGGAAGTAAATTACAGATGAGAATGAAGGAAGGAGATTTAATAGATGAGAAGGAAGGAATAAAAAGGAAAGGAGTGTGAGACAAACTCGAGACAGGACCGAAGCATCGACACGAGATTCAAACCCATGAAACACACCTTAACAAACATCAAAACACCAATATAAACAAACCCACACACACACGAGTGAATACAAGTAAGTCATATAATCCATCAACACTTATTATGCACCAACAACCATTAAAGTTAACATTTATAGAGAAAACGTCGGTTAATCTTCGTCCCTCCAGAGCGTCTCAGGGTTAATGTTGTCTGGGCAGCGGTGTGTGGAGTGCCGTGTTGCATCAGTGTTGAGGATGTTGTTGTTATCTCGTCAACTGCTTGGATTTAGCACTACGACGGGACGCTGGGAGGAAGAGAGAGTGAGTACCAAGTTAGTTTAGACACGGGAAGTTTGGCATTAGTGATTGTTTACTGTTACTACTGCCAGGTTAAAACTGTATTGGCTAACTAATTACTATTATGATTCCTGAGGGCATTTGCAGTGATATTTTGTGTAGTAAGAGCCGTAATAATGAGAGAGAGAGAGAGAGAGAGAGAGAGAGAGAGAGAGAGAGAGAGAGAGAGAGAGAGAATGAATGAATGAAAGCCTAACACAATTATGAAAGAAAGCGGAGATATTTGATGGGAAACTCAATTAAATCTGGATGTAGCTCGTTTATTAGTTTTACGAAGTGTTGAGTCACGTATTTGCTTCATTGCTAACATAATTAGCTTGGTGACTATCCTGAGTACGTGTTCACTGGCGTGTTTTAATGTTTTTCTCCTTAATAATATTGCCCGTTTCTTCTTTCATCTCTTTCTGTGTATCTTTACTTTAATATCAATTAAAACATTGACTTCGGTAGTACAAATATTGATCTGGTGGAGAAATACTTCTGAGCTGTCACTCGAGGATAACAGACTGAGAAAGATAGTAAGTGCTTAGTACCTTGCCGAGGATGAGAGACAGACTACGGTCTCTTATCTCTGGTACGTGTACGTGCTACATACTTGTACTATGGACAGTGTAACTATTCGTCATATTAACTTTGTGTAGTGTCACTTAAGCTAACATAGTTTTCCCTCAACTCTATATGAGAAAATGGAAATGAAATGAAAGTAAAGAAAACTCAACTTTAACAGTAACTACATAATAGGTTCTATATCATTACGTGAAAGCTTCACGCACGATACTTTCAGCAGAATCCTTGCCATTACCTTGGAGCAGATCATATTTATCAAAGAAAAACGTTATATCGATGACAAATTTGTAAACAGCAACTTTTTGTTTCCAGTCTCGTCGAAATTTAACCAACGAATAGAAAGACATTAACAAAATGAAGAAGAAGAAGAAGAAGAAGAAAAAAAAAAAAAAATAGAATGGAGGTATATGATATTTTTCTTAACATTCGTGTGTATGATTCTCACTCACTATTATTTATCATAAATTTACAGTCCGCGACATTCACCATCGCCACGAGTACGTCACACTGCACAGACTGGCAACTTGACTCTTCCCTTCTTGGTGTGACAAGAATCTGCCTTTGGAAAATAAAGGCAAAGAGTGTCAAGGAAGGCAGGAGCTGCGATCCTGCCTTCCTTGACACTCTTACACTTTCACAAAGGCCTGGGTTTCAAGACCCAGCTCTAGTAGGGCTCCTACAAGCCCATCCAGCCATCATGCTGGTAAAAATAAAACAACAACAACAGCCTTTGGAAAAAAGCTAAATATCAAGTTGCCAGTTTGTAAAATATGACGCTCTTGTCGTCAGGAGTTCTAACCTCGAAATGCGGTCCTTAGCTCTCTACTCTTCTTTCCATATCGTAATTCTTAACATTTTTTTATTCTCTTCTTTTTAATTTCTGTTTATAGTTTCATTTTCATATCTACTTATCTTTTTTATTCCCTTCTTTTCTGTGTCTTCACCTCTGTCCCCTGCATTTCCTCGTTCTTTAAATTTTTTTCCAACATCGCCATGCAAGCAGCAACTCAATGCAGAGTTGGTAATAAAATAAGGAACTCGACTATAGGGGACAAAAGAAATGCAGCAGTGTAAGGAGCTCAGAGTTCTGTCATGCTGCATTTCGTTCTCTTTCGGTGCTTTTTAATTCATCCAAAGTAAAAATAATGCTTCGTGTTGCTTTCTTGACCATCTCTGCCGCGGCCCTCGCCTTCATGGTGGGAGCCATTGCAGACCCCACGACGGCCCTACACAGTACGGCTGCCAATCCCTCTGAGAACGCGGGGAAGTCCCCTGACTGGGATCCCAAGGCCATGAAGGGTTCGCTAGAGGGTGAGAAAGAAAAGCTTGGTAAGGAAGTCTGTAACTCAAGCAAGGTCCAGAATGGTGCTGCTAAGCTGCCTAACGTGTTAGATGAAAAGGGCCCGAAAAAAGCTGAGGTCACTGAGAAGAAACTTGAGGAACTCCCTAACAATGTAACGAAGGTAGTTACGGTCACTGAAAAAGCTGAAAAGCTTCCCACCAATCAGACACTAAAGGAAAATGTGGTGGAACGCAAAATTATCAACGATACTGACAAAGACGGTGACACTGATAAGCCCAAGAATAAAGTTATTATTGAGAAGGAAGTGGAAAAGAAAGTGTTAAATAATGAAACGGAAGCTGCAAACCTCATTACCGGATCTGTTGAACCAGAAAACAAAACAAAGGAAGTTGAAATTGTAGAAGTAGAAGATAAAGACGGGTGCGTGAATATCAAGGCTGCAAAGAAAATATCAAAGGAAGAACCCGTAAAGAAACCAGACGAAGAGGTTGTGAAAGTAAGCTCCGTTGTGGAAACGATCGAAAAATCAGAGCCTGAGACCAAAACAGAAAAGATTGTGGAAAAAGTATTACCTGTAGAGAAACCAGGCGAAAAGGTTGTGAAAGTGGTTGAAATAGTAGAACCCGAAGCAACAAAGATAGAAAAGATCGTGGAAAAAGTATCGCCTGTAGAGAAACCAGAGGAAAAGGTTGTGAAAGTGGTCGAAAAAGTAACGCCAGAGACCAAAACAGAAGAAAAAGTCGTGGAGAAAGTATTACCGGTAGTAAAGCCAGAGGAAAAGGTTGTGAAAGTGGTTGAAAAAGTAGCGCCAGAGACCAAAACAGAAGAAAAGGTCGTGGAGAAAGTATTACCGGTAGTAAAACCAGAGGAAAAGGTTGTGAAAGTGGTTGAAAAAGTAACGCCAGAGACCAAAACAGAAGAAAAAGTCGTGGAGAAAGTATTACCTGTAGAGAAACCAGAGGAAAAGGTTGTGAAAGTGGTCGAAAAAGTAGCGCCGGAGACCAAAACCGAAGAAAAAGTCGTGGAGAAAGTATTACCGGTAGTAAAACCAGAGGAAAAGGTTGTGAAAGTGGTTGAAAAAGTAACGCCAGAGACCAAAACAGAAGAAAAGGTCGTGGAGAAAGTATTACCTGTAGAGAAACCAGAGGAAAAGGTTGTGAAAGTGGTCGAAAAAGTAGCGCCGGAGACCAAAACCGAAGAAAAAGTCGTGGAGAAAGTATTACCGGTAGTAAAACCAGAGGAAAAGGTTGTGAAAGTGGTTGAAAAAGTAACGCCAGAGACCAAAACAGAAGAAAAGGTCGTGGAAAAAGTATTACCTGTAGAGAAACCAGAGGAAAAGGTTGTGAAAGTGGTTGAAAAAGTAACGCCAGAGACCAAAATAGAAAAGGTCGTGGAAAAAGAAACACCAGGAGTAAAACCAGAGGAAAAAGTTGTGAAAGTAATCGAAAAAGTAGAGCCAGAGACCAAAAAGGAAGAAAAGGTCGTGGAAAAAGTATTGCCTGCAGAGAAAGCAGTGGAGAAGGTAGAGAATATTGATCCCGTTGTGGAGGCGGTTACAGAATTGAAGCCTGAGACAAAAACGGAAGAAAAGATCATAGAAAAAGTATTACCTGTGATGAAAAAGGATGGAGCTGCCTCCACATAAACTCTTCTGCCTCTTGAAACCATGCTGTGACTCATTTCTTGAATTATTCTTGTCTTTAATAATAATAATAATAATAATAATAATAATAATAATAATAATAACATTAATATCAACAACAATAATAATAATAATAATAATAATAATAATAATAATAATAATAATAATGATAATAATGTATATGCATTGGACACAGAAACAAGTTGATGGGACTCTGACAAGGGCGTTAGAGGTTAGCTAAATAAATTTCAACAAAGGAGAAAGTAATGGGAAGAAATGAGTTTCCTAACAGAGCAATTGATGAATGGAGCGGAGTCCGTAATCATATTGTTAATGCTGAGTTAATATGGAGCTTGAAAAGAAGATTAGACAAATTTATGGATGATGATAGGTGGAATTAGGTAGTTTTGTTCACACAGGGACTGCCACGTGAAGGCCTGACTGCCTCTTGTAGCTTCCCTCATTTTTTTATGTTCTTATGATACGCAACGATGATACGATCCATGGATTTTTGCTTATCCACATCATAACACCCGACTTTTCCAGTGGTCCGAAAGCTTTCTTGTGCTGGAGAGGGTCAGCTACATACTGTATAAGCAACTGCTACTGGACGGTTTTTTATTTTTTTTTGTTTTGTTTTATACTGTTCATGTACGTTTTTTTTTTTCCGATCTTTCCTTTGTACTTTTTTTTTTTTTCTTATATCTCTTTCTTACCTCTTCAAGATCCTCTCTCTCATTCAACATACTTTTCTTGCCATTTCTTTGTTCAGGACTCAGGAACAGACGCTCACTAGTTCAGGAAAAGAAAACCTAACATGCAGTTTATAGAAAACATATACTTTAAGGGATAGCTCTCTAGTTTAGCTTTTACAAGTGTGTGTGTGTGTGTGTGTGTGTGTGTCTATATATATATATATATATATATATATATATATATATATATATATATATATATATATATATATATATATATATATATATAGAGAGAGAGAGAGAGAGAGAGAGAGAGAGAGAGAGAGAGAGAGAGAGAGAGAGAGAGAGAAGCACAAACTCTGCTTTGAATATAAATGTAAAGTGAAAAAAATGGTGTCCGTGTGATTTTATTCTCTTGCGAATCTAACAGTGCACACTGGCAGTATTTTATTTATTATTTTTTTTTATCACAGTGAAATGAATTTTTGCCTTACGTAGTCACATCCTGTAGCAAAACATATGACGCTTTTGAACCATTTGGCGTTTCGTATTTTTGTAAACATGGAGATCGTTGTGCCATTATGAATGCAGGAATCCTCGTCAGCTCGAGTGTTGGTGTTCGTGTGTAGCTGTTGATGTATTGAAGTGTATTTCAGTTCAGTATGTATGCATGATGTTCATTTTGTATGTATTTAATGATTTTTTACATATAGTTGATTGAACATGTGAACTAAGAGTAAATATATAAAGAAAGTGAGGAACGTAAGGAGAGTTGCAAAAAGCTGGCTGACTAACGCGTGAAAGTCCATTTATTAGTCTTTATTATTTACTTATCATGAATTTGAGGTGGATATGTACATTACATATATCTATTGTTTGTATTCATAAACTCATCCAGTCTTTTGTTTTTAAAGTTTCCCTCTGATTGAACACCTAATGAAATAGTCTTTTCCAGTTATTTGCAACTATAATAAGACAAAAACCCTTTTCTTATCTTTCTTGTTTTCTTCTTTCTTTTCTTTGTGGTCATAATGCATACACAAATGAGATCAAACCACCAGTGTTGAAAAGTGCTTGATAATAGAAGAAATACATATGAAAATGCTACATAAGTAGCTTTTCTTACTAAAATTACTGGCTTATGGAAGTAATTAGCAATTGTGATCATATGTCATCAATATATTAAAAACAATATGAAAACATAACATTAAAAACAAAATGACTTTTCCCACTCAAGTATATGTTATTAATTTTGCGTGTGAAAGAGGGGAAACTGGCCAA
>NC_059291.1:32986227-33021227 GCF_017591435.1 Portunus trituberculatus | reverse complement strand
TTTAATATTGGGTCTATACTCGCACCTATTATTTTCTTACTTTAGGTGTTTTTTAATTCGTTTCTAATTTGAATTTTAACATATTAATGATTTGATTAATAAAAGACCATCGATTACGTCCTGAAAAGATCGAATTAGTTATATGAAAGTGTTTAATATTGCATGAAAAGTTAGTATTACCTTAGTGTAATTATTTCTTATAGCATTTTTTTGTTCATGTTTAAAACTGGCATTTTTCTAATTGATTTCTTAATTTTTGTTTCCACATGTATCTAATGTTGACATTTTTCACTAGTAATTCTGATCACAATATAGTATTTCTTTTATAGCTTCTTTTTTTTCTTTAGCCAATTCCTAATCGGTCTGTCTTTTAACACTTAGAGCGCTTGGAGCTGAGCGAGAATTCCGGACCTCTTACGTGTCTGCGTTGAAGCGTCCACCACTGAGGTGGTTGCTGAAGAAATATTCTCCAGCATATAAACATTATTGATGGCAGCACGTGACAAACAACACATCTATAGAGAAGCATACGAGCAGTACTCCTGGACGTCAAGTCAAGGCACATGTGCACAGCAAGGCACGTGTGGGTATCCGTGGGTTGAGGGTCGTGCGAACGCCGCCACATGACTAGAAACTGCACGACTCGAGCAGCTGAAGGTATTCTTTTACCGGAGTCTCAGTCTAGTGACCAGCGTTCGGATCCGGTAAAGGGGAAGTGTTTTCTTTAGTACATGTTCGCTTTACAGCAAACATAGTAGCGAAGTTTTCGTCTCCTGGAGTGAAAGCGAAATTCAGAACATACATACTTGTAAATGAAATAGCAGCAGACATAATCTCATGTCTCCATTTTTCCCTCAGGTAATGAAAAGCAATTATTAACACATAGTATACAAGCGAATAACACGTGATGTACAAAATTGTGAGAGATGTCTGTATCAACGTTCGCTTCTTACAATCTAGGGAATCGTGCGTCTCTTAAACTAATGAGGAAAAAATATCATGAAAACTGGAATAGGAATGAGGATGCTCTACTGTTAACTTGTGTCCATCACGTCGGTCCGAAGGTTCAGGTGGAATACAGTACGAGTACGAAGTTATTTCTACATGTGTCTCCATTGTGCTAAGGCTTCGATCGTCAGGCAGTGCGCAGTGCTGGCGCGCTGACAAGGTTCTTGCTCCAAGCGCGCTCAAAGCCTGGTCGGGATTGCGGCGGAGATACCTGTCACTGTTCTAAGCTTTACCTTATTGTGCATGTAAATTTCAACAGCGCAATGTTTTCTCTCTCGGAGCTTAGGCTCGGGTTAGGAAAGCGCTTGAGGAGAGGGAGGAAGGAGGAGGATAAATCGTGAAGGAGTTATTTAACATGAAGAGTTTTATCAAACAACGTTTTCTGTTATGAAATAGTTGTAAGGGTTGTTCTCTGTGTTCTCTTTGTTTCTTTGAGAACAGTGAATAATTTCTTCAGGATGTAAGTTGAGTGAACACGGTTCTGCGTAACATGGGGCTGGAAGGCAGGAATAGTAGTAGGATGGCGAGAAGGGAGGCATGAACCCGGTAAAAGTGTGTGCAGACCAAACTCCACACTTAGTTTTCTCTCTCTGTTTACGAAGCATCATTTTGGTATTTGCATCTGGTTACACAAATTGTTATTTTGTATCTCTTTCTCGTTGTTGGGTCGGTGTTTCATAGAAAAAGACGAGGGACGAGGGAGAGGGTGAATTTTCCAGTCCGAAACATGACAAACACTGAAATTCTGGTGTGTGGATGTTTGTGAAAGGAAATGTTTGAGTAATTCCAGGCAGTTTGCACTATTTCACTTTTCTTTTCCTTCCCTGCGGACTCGTCTATGAACTTTGTTGGGTTCTTTCCATGGCACTTGTGTTCGTGTCTTTAATTCTGACTGCCCGGAGCTTGACACTCTTCGGTAGAGCTCTTTGAAATATAAATGGCGGCCCTGGACTGGATCACGACGCTTTGCTCACCGGGTCAGCTCCTTTCATGAATTATTTTTTAAAACACAACGCATATCACGCACTCACTGAATGCAATGCGTATTGGTAGCGTCTGCAGGAAAACTTCTCACTGTACTACTTTTCCGTGACACTCAAGTACCGTGTATAAAGTATTCTCATAAACTCAGAAAAAGAAGATGAAATGAATGTTTAATTTTGCGCTTTTTTCAGACTACATAAGATTAAATAGACTGTAATATAAAAACAAGATCATAAGTAATTTGTTGGCAGTTTTAGAAAAGAAAATTGCTCATCAGTCAACGAGTTTAAATGGGATGGATGGTTTTGTCTGTGCTTGGACGGAAAAAGGTTGGCATTCTTTTTATTGTCTCAAAAGACAATCGTAATGCATAGAATATAAAAAGTTCGCCATGATGATTAAGAAAAAGAAAAAAAGAAAGAAAATATAAACCTGATATCTATTTCATGATTGTTTTTCTTTTGCAGTTTTTTCCACACCGCGTTTAAAAGCGCGTTTAACTTTTATATATTCCAGTGTGAAAGAGAGAGAGAGAGAGAGAGAGAGAGAGAGAGAGAGAGAGAGAGAGAGAGAGAGAGAGAGAGAGAGAGAGAGAGAGAGAGAGAGAATGATAACAAGAAAGAAGTAAATTATGCAAATATATTTTTAGTCATAGATTTTTCTTCCGTACATCAGTCAGTGTTTCCTTACTGTCTGGAAGCCTCGAGGTCTGCTGTCGGAAAGAACTTGTGAACTATTCATCAGAAATGGTACTGGACACGATAACGGAGAGTCCAGATGTACAGAGAGAGAGAGAGAGAGAGAGAGAGAGAGAGAGAGAGAGAGAGAGAGAGAGAGAGAGAGAGCTTTTAGTGAGCCAGAATGAGTACAATGTCTTTGACGAAAAGTGCCTCCTCCTAAGAAGCGCTCGGGGGTGGCCATGCATCCATCTCTCTCTCTCTCTCTCTCTTTCAGCCCCAGGTTCTCTCTCAGAATTAAGCACCTCTTAAGTGCTTCTCAGTCTTTGACAGCTCCAAGCTCTCCCCAAGCACACCCAGGGGCCGTAGTGGGTGGGTGGGTGGGTGGGTGTGGGTCTTGGTGAAGGGTGTATCCCTGTCACCAACACTCTGAAAAATGTCCGCGCATGTGCCTTTTGCTCATTGGTTACCTTGTTTACGTGTCTTCCAATGGTGGGACTTACTCTCTCTCTCTCTCTCTCTCTCTCTCTCTCTCTCTCTCTCTCTCTCTCTCTCTCTCTCTCTCTCTCTCTCGATAACTTTGTGTTCAGGATAAATATTTTTCTTTTAACACAACACGCTTGTTTGTTTCCTGCGGTGTAAGTTTTGGCTTCATCAAGTTCCTCATTATCACACAATGGCTTTACAAAGTTCCTCAGTTCCTCCTCACACGCACACTTCACTCATATATCCTTTAAAATCTCGTGTTCTTTGTCGCATGCTAAGACTATTGTGTTTCCTGCAATTGTTTCCTTCTTTTGTTTGAGACATCGGGGATTTCACCTTCAGGAAACTCTCGGGGCCTTCGTCATTTGTCCTGCTGTCAAGGGTGCCGGGGGCAGGTGTGGGTGGTGGTGGAGAGGAGAGAGTGCAGTCTGCCTCAATCCGCCTTCCCTTGGGGCTTCAGAGCGCTCTTTGGGCATTGCACGAGCTTCTATACTGTCTGTCTCTCTCTTCCTCTCCTCTTTGCCTCTTTCGGCGTCTTAGTCTTCCTCCTATACTCTCTCTCTCTCTCTCTCTCTCTCTCTCTCTCTCTCTCTCTCTCTCTCTCTCTCTCTCTCTCTCTTCATTCAAGCCCTGCACAGGCTTTCCCTTCCCTCTCACCGCCTTTTTTTCCTCACCTGTCATTCTTTCCACCCTAACCTCGCCCACGTGCGGACGTTATCTTCTGCTTATGTGGCAGTTTACTAAGCCGCTTTGTCGAGTCCACGTAGTGCAACTTTGTCTCACTGTCAAGTTCAACACGCGATAGAAATCTGCTTAAGGGGACGGACGGAGACGGCGTGCAGGGTCCAGTCTAGTTAGTCCGTTACCGCGATGGGTTCACTATTTTGTCATGCGAAACGACTTTTATACCTCGGAGAAATGTGGGATTAACGTTAAGTAAATATTTATATTTTTTCTTTACGCTATGTGTTTACCGCTCTCCCATTCTGTCTGTCTGCCTGCCTGCCAGCTCATGTCCAACGCAGTGAATGAATGAAGCTACACTCACACGCTGGTGGATTCTTGTAGTTGCAGCCTGTGTTTTGTTGGCTTGTGTCCAATAAGTGTATAATATTTTGGATCTCTTCATGTTTCCATAATTTATATTTGTATTCTAGAATTTCCTTGGCCTTAAATATATATATATATATATATATATATATATATATATATATATATATATATATATATATATATATATATATATATATATTATTTTATTTAATATCAATTTCTCTAGTCATTCTTTCTACAAATTAATTGTTTATCTTTATTTTGATATTTCATTTCACTGTATATTTTTTACTTTTCATGAATTTTGTTATTTTTTGCATAATTTTCTTTCCGGTTTCTCTAAAATTCTTTTTATTTTTCTGATTTTTCTGGTATTTCATGGCGCATTTAATTCATATTTATTTAACTGCTTTTCGCACATGACATTATCATTTATCACTTCCGCGTTCTCCACTTTTCTATTGAAGTTGTTTAACTCCCAATTACTTTTTTTCATCTTTACGCTTTCACTTCCACAAACTTTATTCATCTCACTCTGTGCCGTGGCACACATTTCTGTCCTCCTCATTTTACTTGTGAATGATTTATTTTCTATATATCTTTGGTCCTCCATTTTCCTATGAAGTTTGTCTGAAAATTATTTTCTTTGCCATTTTTCCCTTTATAATGAATCTTCGTTTTCTTTTCCTTGTTTTGACGACATTAATTCCCTGTTCCTATTCTGCTTTCACTTTGTATTCCTTTTTGCTCGCCTTCTCTTCCGCGACGCACAATCCTCGTCTCGCAGCGGCACCACCGCCGCTCCAGAACACGTCTTGTTTCCAGACACACGCTGAAACTACAGCTTCTACTTCCTCTATCACTGCTACAGCTTCTTATCCAAAACATATTACTGATGCATTACCTACACACCTATTCGTCTTTCTAGTAATTGTATGTAGGGTTAGTTTTATATATATATATATATATATATATATATATATATATATATATATATATATATATATATATATATCATTATAAATATATATAATTTACATTGAAAATCTGTGTCTTTCAACTCTCTCTCTCTCTCTCTCTCTCTCTCTCTCTCTCTCTCTCTCTCTCTCTCTCTCTGTGTGTGTGTGTGTGTGTGTGTGTGTGTGTGTGTGTGTGTGTGTGTGTGTGTGTGTGTATGCTCGCGCATGAGTAGGTGTTGGTGGGTGGGGCGTGTATGCGTGAGAATGTAGAATTTGTGTGTGTGTGTGTGTGTGTGTGTGTGTGTGTGTGTGTGTGTGTGTGTGTGTGTGTGTGTGTGTGTGTGTGTGTGTGTGTGTGTGTGTGTGCAAACGTCACGTGCACGCACCATTAGGAATATCATGGAAAGTACATACACACACACACACACACACACACACACACACACACACACACACACACACACACACACACACACACACACCTAAAAAGAGGAAGCAATTAGCATGGTCATCAATGGAAGCCTACTTTGCATATCTATCTTTTCTTTTCTTTATTATAACATTAAAACTTGACCGATGTTTTGATACATTCTTTCATTTGGTCTCACCTTATCTTCATATATTGAATAGTTTTCGGCAAATGTTGAATACAAGTTACAGGAGAAAAGAACGAGAGGAAGAGACGGATAATTATAAAAAGAAGATGATACAAAACGGAATGAGGGAGAAAAGAGAGAAGAAAGAGTGCAAAAGGGAAAGAAGGAAGGGGAGAAAGTTGCCTGAGTAAAAGCAATTAGTTCTATTTATTTCTTACCGGGAGTTTATGGAAGGGGAAGCACAAGGGAGGGAGTCACAAGTAAGCATAACGTTCCTCTTCTCACATGTTACAAATTTTAATCCCTCCAAGTATTTTTCTTTATTTTTTTTTTTCAGGCAAACTTTAAATCAACACTTACCCACCTACACCAAAACTGACTGCGCTTTGTCTTGTGTTTTTTTTAAATTGACTTGAAAACTGCAATGTTTGTCTTTATTTTATTCTTTTGAGGCACATTAATTGAGGTTACTTAAGTAGATGTCATAATTCATTATCGTAAGAAGAATCTTTAACACACACACACACACACACACACACACACACACACACACACACACAAGGGGCATTAAAATCTTTGTTTTGGAAAATTCTACACTTTCACTTTCAGACGAACACGTATATAAAAATGTTCCTCTCAGTTGATAAAAAAAAAGTTTGAGTGTATGGAGAGCGGAGAGAGAGGGAACATTCATTGATGAGAGGAGAAGGAGGAGGAGAAGGAGGAAAAGGAGGAGGAGAAGACGGAGGAGTAGAAGAAGGAATTAGAGATGTGAAAATAAAATCACTGTAAAAGGAGGAGGTAAAAAGAAAAGGAAGAACAAGAAGAAATGGAAAAAGAAGGAAAAGGAGAAGTAGATAGAGATAGAGAAGAGCCATATGAGAAAGGAGGGCTATAGTAACTCTCTCTCTCTCTCTCTCTCTCTCTCTCTCTCTCTCTCTCTCTCTCCATCACTTCATACGCTGCTCTCCAATGCCGCATCCATGAGTGGTATTTCGTCAGCTTCCCGTTGAGGCTGCACGTTAGGGTCTCCTGCCACATGTTTCCCTGTCTTGTTGCCTGGCTGAGCGACATATACCTGCTTTTTCGGCTTGCCCTGCTTACTGGCGGCCTGCGGGTGTTGCTGGTGCTGCTGGTGGGGAATGAGCGGCTGTGGTTGCTGTTGATTCTGTGCCTCTGTGCGTGTGTGGTCGATGGTCGCGTAAATGGTGTTGTCATCTGCGTTTCTAATTACTCCGTTAGCACCGCCTGGTCCTCCCCCGCGCTTGTTGCTCTTGTTCTTGTTCTTGCCGTTGTTGAAGGTGAGCTCAGCGTACTCCACGTCGTCCTTCTCTGAGTCCTGTTGGTTACGGAGGAAGAGTGTGAGTGAGTGAGGTAACATGTGGTGAGTTATGAGGGTATAAGGCTCATATTTTAAATCATCTCCGCGCTGCACTTCCGCTATTCTATAAAGGGTTTTGTTAAAGCGACACATGTTTTTAAGAGTGTTTGTGTTTATTCTAGTGATAGATTGGCAAGATTTTTTACCTCAATAAAGAGCAATATTCGTGAGAACTGGGCTATTCGTCTACGAGGCCTTTGAAAATAAGTCTTGGTGAGCAAAGCGTTTTTGAATACTGTCCAAAAAATGAGGGTGGTAATAATAGTGGTAGGGGAGGCTTGTTGATGGCAGTGATAGGGGTAATGGTGGTGGTGGTGGTGGTAGTACTAATTATAATATCTATCGTTGGATGTGTTGGGTGGAAGATTGCGTTACAAAATATAAGCATGATCTTCAACATTTTCATTTACAAAGGAATGAATGCAGGAATGAATGAATTTCTCTCTTCCTCGACGCCTCCGCTTCTAATTTCACCAAATTTCACGCCAGTCTCAGTTTACACACGCACGCCATGTCAGAGGCGAGAGGGAGGAAAGGGTTGGGAGGGGAAGGGCGAGGAAGAAAGGGTGCACACAGAAAGAGAGAAAGGATGAAAGAGAGGGCGACCAACACGAGCACAGGCAGCCGCTTAAACAAACATTTTCGGATTTTCGCTGAACTGCTCACCTCTATTATTCCTTGTGAGGAAACATGCGCACGAAATTATACCGAGTGGAATTCTTATATCTTGTTAGCCTCTGCTTCTACGTATGTCTGGTCCAAGCGCGTCTGTTTTGATGTCTGCCTGCTTGCCTGTTTTGAAGTGAGTGTGTGTGTGTGTGTGTGTGTGTGTGTGTGTGTGTGTGTGTGTGTGTGTGTGTGTGTGTGTGTGTGATTCTTTACCTTTTGCTAATAAGGGAATGTAATAATTTTGGAGGCAGGTCTGTAATGTACATAACTTTTGATAAGGTGCACAAAGCAGGATGAGCCAATAATGGTACGTGTTCCCCACTCATAACAGTGCTTGATAACGAACAATCTGCCTCCTCTGATGAAAGAAAAAGAATTACGTAAAGATCATTTGATAAAGGTCAGGTTGGTGAGAGACAGTGACCTTCGCTCGACGGGAATTCGTGACCTTCGCCGAGTGTTTGCATTTATATCCAGGATTGCCTTTGACCTTCCAGGAAGTCACAACGCGCCCTCCGAGGAAAAATGGTGTAATTAGATTATAACTCAAGCTTGCACGCGCTCCTGGGGAAGGGGAGTGTGAAAAATGGGAAAGAGAGCAACACTTGAATCCTTGTGCAGTGACGATCTCTCTCTCTCTCTCTCTCTCTCTCTCTCTCTCTCTCTCTCTCTCTCTCTCTCTCTCTCTCTCTCTCTCTCTCTCTCTCTCTCTCTGGAAGATGATGGTCAGATAATTGAAATAGTTCGTGCCACCCTCCTTAGTTCTTCGTCTTTTAACCCATTAACTTCAAAAAGAAAGTTGGAAAGAGAGATACAAAACTATTTTCATTATCTTCAATCTGATTTCCCTTCAATTTCTCATCTTGTAATGTGTTAACTTGTAAAAGAGAATTGAGGAGAAATTAAGTAAAAAGGGGCTAGGACTAAATTTTATATTGGTTAGTAGTATACCAGCAAAGTTCTCATTACAAAGAAAACTCAAAGAATATAAATGACGAGCAAGACAAAACATGTGCGACGCTGCTTGGCACTGGATCAGAGCAACACTTGTTTCGTCATGCCTCTGATACGGCTGGCAAGGGATAGGGAGGCACGCACGGACTCACTCACTACTGTGTCCCTCTCAGTTTCAAAGGGGAAGGCCATTATTTATTGCTGTCATCACCTTGCATATCAAGTGCACGCTTGTGGTGGGTCAAAAATTCCGCGTTGTTTAGTGTGTTTGGTGTGACACGTGCACGCTATGCCACAACACGCCACGCAGACACACACACACACACACACACACACACACACACACACACACACACACACACACACACACACACACACACACACACACACACACAGCGGAAGATGATGCGTACACATGGCATTTTCCATTTCACTCAACCGCACTCACGCCTTCACTGGAATAGCTTTGTTTTCCCGCCGTGGGGTGTGGCTTTACCAGGTTAATGAGAGCCCCCCATACTGGGAACAGGTACAGTTGCTGTCTGAAGACAATTTCATTGTTTTCTTGTTCTTGGAAGAGCAGTCAAGAGAACAAAATATGAATTGAAAAATAGATAAAATATAGTAACGCTAGATAAAAGATGGTAACGGTGGGTTCAACAAACAAATGAAGTTATGATAGAATGAATAAATAAATGAATCTGAAATAAATAAACATATAGGAGATCTATATAATGAGCCTACTTTCACTTTTTGCTTTTTCCTCTCACTGTCAGTGTTGTGATCTGCCTGCACTTCCTTACAACATAAATAAACTTCGAGATTGTGGAGTGCGAGGATTAAGGGTTGAGGGAGAACGATAAACACAGTACAAGTGCATGTGTCAAAGATCTCGACTATTGACCCTCACTTTACATAACTTTTCTTCTTTCAGGGATGGTTATGGCAGAGTGCTAGGTGACCGCGAGGCTTCTTGGTGATGTTTGGCTGTGTATGTCCCCCAACGCTCCTCCAGCGTCGAAGAGATGGTTCAGGTATGTACTTGAATAACTCCACAAAATGGAATTCTGAGATACTTAATTTCCAGCATAGAAGCGATTATCATTTTTTTTTTTCGAGTAACACTGTCACTTATTTCTTTGTACTGTAAATATATAATGAAACAAAGTATCTTCTCATGTTATTAATAGAATGTCAATGATTTCACTTCAATACTGACTATTATCAAACCAAAATTTATGGATCTTATTACATTTAGCATTAATCCTATTGTGTCACGTAAGTTGGCTCGATAAGTTTAAGTAAGAACCAATGATAGCTTGATGTGTTTAGAAGTGTGTTTTACAGTCACTAACTAAATGCTGTTTTGTTTAAAATGTGTGGTGCATTAATCGTGTTTTTTTTTTTTTTTTTTTTTTTTTACATTACAAGGGCACTGGCCAAGGGAAAACAGTGTTGGAAAAAAAAAATCCCGCTGGTTGCCAGGCCCTGTTTAGAGGAAAGTAGGAGAAAGAAAAACAAAAAATCTAAAAGGAGGGTCCAGTTAACGTAAGAGGTGTCTTGACACTCCTCTTTTGAAAGAGTTTAAGTCATAGGCAGGTGGAAATACAGACACAGGTAGAGAGTTCCAGAGTTTACCAGTGTAGGGAATGAAGGAGTGAAGATACTGGTTAACTCTTGCATTAGGAAGATGGACAGAATAGGGATGAGAAGAAGTAGAGAGTCTTGTGCAGCGAGGCCGCAGGAGGGGAAGGCATGCAGTTAGCAAGTTCAGAAGAGCAGACAGCATGAAAACAGCGGTAGAAGACAGATAAAGATGCAACATTGCGGCGGTGACTTAAAGAATCAAGACAGTCAGTTAGAGGAGAAGAGTTGATAAGACGAAAAGCTTTAGATTCCACCTTGTTTAGTAAAGCTGTGTGTGGATCCCCCAGACATGAGAGCCATACTCCATACACGGGCGGATAAGGCCCTTGTACAGAGCAAGCAGCTGGGAGGGAGAGAAAATGGACGAAGACGCCACAGGACACCTAACTTCTTGGAAGCTGATTTAGCAAGAGTAGAGATGTGAAATTTCCAGTTTAGATTTTTAGTGAAGGATAGACCGAGTGTGTTTAATGTAGAGGAGAGGGAAGTTGAGTGTTATTGAAGAAGAGAGGATAGTTGTCTGGAAGGTTATGTCGAGTAGATAGTTGTAGAAATTGAGTTTTTGAGGCATTGAACAAAACCAGGTTTTCTCTGCCCCAATCAGAAACAAGTGAAAGATCAGAAGTTAGGCGTCCTATAGCATCTCGCCTTGAGTCATTTAATTGTTGTTGGGTTGGGCGTCTGTTGAACGCTGTTGAATAATGCAGGTGGTATCATCAGCATAGGAGTGGATAGGGCATTGAGTCAGATTTAGGAGATCATTGATGAATAATAGAAAGAGAGTGGGTGATAGGACAGAACCCTGTGGAACACCACTGTTGATAGTTTTAGGGAAGAACAGTGACCGTCTACTACAGCAGCAATAGAACGATCGGAAAGGAAACTGGAGATGAAGGTACAGAGAGAAGGATAGAATCCGTAGGAGGGTAGTTTAGAAATTAAAGATTTGTGCCAGACTCTATCGAAGGCTTTCGATATGTCAAGGCCGACAGCAAAGGTTTCACCGAAGTCCCTAAAAGAGGATGACCAAGATTCAGTTAGGAAAGTAAGAAGATCACCAGTAGATCTGCCTTTACGGAAACCATACTGGCAATCAGAGAGAAGGTTGTGAGCTGATAGATGCCTCATTATCTTCCTATTAAGGATAGACTCAAAGGCTTTAGAAAGGCAGGAAATCAAAGCTATAGGGCGGTAGTTAGAAGGATTGGAGTGGTCACCTTTTTTAGGGACAGGTTGAATGTGAGCAAACTTCCAGCAAGAAGGATAAATAGAAGTAGAGAGACACAGATGAAAGAGTTTGACCAGGCAGTGAGCGAGTTCGGAAGCACAGTTTTTGAGAACAACAGGAGGGACTCCATCCGGACCGTAAGCCTTCCGAGAATCAAGGCCAGAGAGGGCCAGGAAAACGTCTTTATAAAGAATTTTAATTTTAGGGATGAAGTAGTCAGAGGGTGGAGGAGTAGGAGGAATATGCCCAGAATCATCCAAAGTTGAGTTGGTAGCAAAGGTTTGAGCGAAGAGTTCAGCTTTAGAAAAGAAGAGACAGCTGTAGAGCCATCTGGATGAAGTAAAGGAGGGAAAGACGAAGAAGTAAAGTTGTTAGAGATATTATTGGCTAGATGCCAGAAATCTCGAGAGGAGTTAGAATTGGAAAGACTTTGACATTTTCTATTGATGAAAGAGTTTTTAGTAAGTTGGAGAATAGATTTGGCATGATTACGGGCAGAAATATATAGGGCATGAGTTTCAGCAGTTGGATGGCTACGGAACCGTTTGTGAGCCGCCTCTCTATCATTGACAGCACGAGAACAAGCAGAGTTAAACCAAGGCTTTTTAGCTTTAGGGTTAGAGAAAGTATGAGGAATGTATAGCTCCATGCCAGAGATAATCACCTCTGTTATGCGCTCGGCACAAAGAGAAGGATCTCTGACATGAAAACAATAATCATCCCAAGGGAAATCAGAATAGTACTGCCTTAGTTCCTCCCACTTAGCAGAGTTAAAATGCCAGAAGCACCTCCGCTTAGGCGGGTCCTGAGGCTGCACTGGAGTGATAGAACAGGTAACGGAAATTAGATTGTGGTCGGAGGAGCCCAACGGAGAGGAAAGTTTAACAGAGTAAGCAGAAGGGTTGGAGGTTAGGAAAAGATCAAGAATGTTGGGCGTGTCTCCAAGGCGGTCAGGAATACGGGTAGGGAACTGCACTAGCTGCTCTAGGTCATGAAGGATAGCAAAGTTGAAGGTTTGTTCACCAGGTTGGTCAGTGAAAGAAGATGAAAGCCAAAGCTGGTGGTGAACATTGAAATCCCTAAAATGGAGATCTCAGCAAAAGGAAAGTGAGATAAGATGTGCTCCACCTTGGAAGTCAAATAGTCAAAGAATTTTACATAGTCAGAGGAATTAGGTGAGAGGTATACAGCACAGATGAATTTAGTTAGAGAGTGACATTGAAGTCTTAGCCAGATGGTAGAAAATTCTGAAGATTCAAGATTGTGGGCACGAGAGCAAGTGGTGTCGTTACGCACGTATGCGCAACATCCAGCTTTGGATTGAAAATGAGGATAGAGCAAGTAGGAGGGAACAGAAAAGGGCTGCTGTCAGTAGTCACAGACAACTGTGTTTCGGTTAGGAAGAGAAGATGAGGTTTAGTAGAGGAGAGGTGGTGTTCCACAGATTGAAAATTAGAACGAAGGCCACGAATGTTGCAGAAATTGATAGTGAAAGTATTAGATGAAGTGTCAAGACACCCAAGGTCGACAGCAGAGGGGCAGTCCGACCTGGGGACATTTATGGTCCCTCCCAGAGGGGGACTCCGAGGCAGGGCGTGGTGAAGCCATTATTAAATTTTGATTTGAAGAGAGTGTAAAAGTGTAAGGTGTTGTAGTGTAGTGTAGGAAGTAGTAGAAGTTGTCTTTAGAGGGCAGGCTGCAGCTGCTCAATTGTATAAATGAGACCACAAAGGGAACCGGGAAGAGAGGACACGGGGAATCACTCAGTCTGCAGCACTGCCTACATCCCCGTAAGTACCTCTCCTGGAGTATTCCACCGGGCGGCAGGTGACTACTGCCTACTCCTTAGTTACGTTTGATAGATATTGCTTGTAGTATTATGTATTGCGTCAAGTACACCTGCCATTGTGGTGGTCAGGAGAAACAGGAGGGAATCATAGAGGAAAGGCATTTTGATCCTAACGGGATTGAACTGGAGAAATATTCCAGTCGATTTTCACGCGGGTAAGGGCGGCGAGGACGGTGTTGAAGTTGGGACAGCGCAGTGCCTTCGGGAATTTGGTGGAGTTGAGAACTAAAATATTTGTCTTCGATTTCATTCCTTCTCTGTTCCTTCTTGTTAGATTTTCGAAAATCTGTCTGATGTTTTCGGAGAAGGTATATGGAAAAGTGAAAATGATCCCGAGTTAGTATTTGAGCACTGATATATTCTAGAAATTGACCACAGTTAAAGGAAAAAATACGTGAGTTTGATGAACAGAGCCGAGGTGTTGCCTGATATTCGTGGTACAGGAACAGAAAATAAAAAAGTTCTTGTGTCACGACGAACAACGGAAGAGGGGAGGGTTAGCTTGTGTCTTGTACGTGTTGAAGATTCATCAGGGTCTCTTACTTTCATCGGTAACCTCCCCCTTCCCACACACACACACACACACACACACACACACACACACACACACACACACACACACACACACACACACACACACACACACACACACACACACACACACACACACACACACTCTCTCTCTCTCTCTCTCTCTCTCTCTCTCTCTCTGCCATAAAACTAGTTGGGAATACGTAAAACCAACACATGTTGAAGATCGCATGCTTAAAGTTACTGAGTTAATCAAGAACCATCGCCCCATCGACACATGCAAGAGCTACGCCCCGGTACGTTAGTTGAGAGACACACACAGGGATGCAGGAGAAGACAGGCAGCACTTACGTGTCATTACAGTGTATGCCGGAACACGCACTGAAAATAAATACAGGGAGGGAGCAGGCAGGCAGTGGCTAGCAGGCATAAGAACAACAAGACTGAAAGATAAACGAAAGGAGAACCGGAGATGAGAAAAAGGAAGGAGAGGGATGAGGGAGATGGGTGAACAGGTGGAGGGAAGGCAGGAGAAGGCTGTCTGTGTAGAAGCTTTACTTGGAGTAAAAGAAGTGATTCTGTCTTTTTAAAAGGAGATTGGGTTTGACGGAAACGCTTCGCTTGAGGACTGATGGAATACATGAATGCAATGAATAATAATGTGAGAAAATGATGGAGAGGCGAATGAAAAGTACAATAGAGAAATGAAAAATATATACACACACACATTATGAAATAAATGAAAGGAGGTAAAAAACAGAAAGATTAACCTGAAAGTGTAAGTCAATAAAAGAATAAAATTCAGGAAAAAAAGGAAAGCAGAAATATGAACAAGACGCACCATAAAAGAAGAGATGAATTGTAGTGTGTGTGTGTGTGTGTGTGTGTGTGTGTGTGTGTGTGTGTGTGTGAGTGAGAGAGAGAGAGAGAGAGAGAGAGAGAGAGAGAGAGAGAGAGAGAGAGAGTCTTTGGAGGCTTTGAAACCACATGGAGACAAAGATTTACAGCAGAAATCTAGAAAAACCAGTTTTTCCCAGACCCTGAAGATTGCCGGGTCAAGACAGAGCCGTGTGTCAGAGATCCCCGGAGAATCACAGACTTGACAAACTACATACAAGATCTTAGCAAAAGTCAGCATTCATTTCAGTGATTTATTTGTTATCTGTTGGCAACGTGCAAGCCCTACTGATGCAATATTTACATAGGTACTTCAAGCAATGCACTCATGATTGCACTTAAATGCAAGAATATTTGATTGGCAATGATGAAAAATGTCAGTATTATTTAGTGCTGTGCGTTGGCTGGACTTTGATTCTCTTGGACATCTTACGATTCCTGTCGTGTCAATTGAGATTTTTAAGCTGCTTTGAGCATATTACAGTTTTGCTCCCAGTTAGTTCCGGTATGACCAAGAAAGCTTAATTTAAGTGTACAAAGTCCTGAAAAGACAAGAATGTCTTAAAGCAAAGTTATTTGATGCTGAAATAGTTGATGCTAAAAGTAAAACGTCAATATATATATATATATATATATATATATATATATATATATATATATATATATATATATATATATATATATATATATATATATATATATATATATATATATATATATATATATATATATATATATATATATATATATATATATATATATATATATATATATATATATATATATATATATATATATATATATATATATATATATATATATATATATATAATGGTTCGAGATTGGTGAAAAATGCAATCTGAAATTTCCCTCTAGACAAATGAGTAAAGCCCTGTGGAAGTAGAAACATGACACATTAGAACAAATATAATAATTACTGACTAAGAACAAACATGACGTATGAGACAGTGTCACTTGTGAATGGGCAGTAGGTGTTCGACGTATCCTGTATGAAATAAAGCAAAGAGAAGGAAGCTGCATACATATCAATTATGAAATGACAGTCCATGCTTTTTACAAATTGCAAACTTAATTTTCCATTTTATTACTCAACTTTGTGCCAGAGGATGTGGAGAAAGTCAGAAAGCCTTAGCAATATAGTTAATCGGTGGAAAAACCTCTTAAGCAAGGCACAGCAGAAGAAAAAAATGACAGAAAAAGAACAAAATAAAAGTAAAAATAATTATACACATTACGCAACACCGAAACAAAAGAATAACAAAAAAACGAACGGATGCGGTTAATTACATACACACACACACACACACACACACACACACACACACACACACACACACACACACACACACACACACACACACACACTACATATACAGAGAGAGAGAGAGAGAGAGAGAGAGAGAGAGAGAGAGAGAGAGAGAGAGAGAGAGAGAGAGAGAGAGAGAGAAAACTAGACAAGCAGGGAGACATGAAGACGTACAAAACCAACAGACAAGAATAAAAGGACACACGCGCGTGCAAAAAAAAAAAAAAGAATAAACGTAAAAGAAAGGAAAAAAATGGTGAACTGAAGAAAAAAAAGAAAAAAAAAAACGAAAAAAAGAGGAACCAGAAAACTAGGACAAAAGTGGAAAAAGTAGACATACGAAGCAATTTTCATAGAACGACAAAAGAAAAAAAAATGGTGTAAGTTGATATAGGAATGAAGAGAAGAGGAACGTATATCAACTCACCTCATTATTGCTGCTTTTTTCTTTGTCGTAAGGAACCGTTTCGTAGATATTGGCGTGTTTCAGTTTCGGGGGAATGCCGTCCACGTTTTCGTAGGTCGCGTCTGGGGAGGAGGAAGCAGGAGGGTGAGACGACTCTAAGGAGGAGGAGGAGGAGGAGGAGGAGGAGGAGGAGGAGGAGGAGGAGGAGGAGGAGGAGGAGGAGTGTGAAGCTTAGGGTGAAGTGGTGAGCGTCAAGGGAGAGAGCTGGTTGGGGGTCTGACTTCCCTATTATCTTGGTAGTGCTGCTGCATCGTGCCTCAGGGAGTGTTAGCTTACGTGTGTGTGTGTGTGTGTGTGTGTGTGTGTGTGTGTGTGTGTGTGTGTGTGTGTGTGTGTGTGTGTGTGTGTGTGTGTGTGTGTGTGAGTGTATTTGTTTTGGCGACATAGATTCGACGGTACAAAAGTGAACCTTTACACTTTTTCCTTTTTTTCTTTTACTTTTAACTTTTACTTTTCCATTCCCTGTTTTTTTCGATTTCGACAACCACCACCATTACCACCACCACCACCACCACCACCACCACCATCACGTTTCACCACAAAGCACCATTACCGAGATAACACTACTTTCCTGCCGCCATACGAGATGCATTGTGACTCTCTATTGTCTCCATGAATCTCTCTCTCTCTCTCTCTCTCTCTCTCTCTCTCTCTCTCTCTCTCTCTCTCTCTCTCTCTCTCTCTCTCTCTCTCTCTCTCTCTCTCTCTCTCTCTCTCTCTCTCTCTCTCTCTCTCTCTCTCTCTCTCTCTCTCTCTCTCTCTCTCTCTCTCTCAACTCACCACCACACAAGTGCGTTCCTCACCGTCCTTGGGGTGTAGAGGGGCCTGTGGCAGCTTGATTCCTTGCTCAGCTACGTGGCGCAGAATTCTCTCTCTTCTTGAGTCTCCTTTGAGTTTCATCACCACCACCACCACGATGGCCACGAGCACCAGGGCCCCCACCACCCCGATCAGCACCCCCAGCACTGGAGTGATGGGGAAGATGTGTACTATGGAGGGGGAGAAAGGGGGATGGGGGAATGGTTAGCCCGTGAGGGAGGTGCGACTTTCTGTTATTTGACAGTAGAAAGAAGATGAATAACAGTTGTCCTTTCCTGATTTATTGAATGTTAATCTTCTATATTTCTGTCATTGTAGTAAAGCTCGTCTAGGTTTCTATATACAAAAAGAGGAGAAAACGATATGGGTAGTTTGGACTAGTTAGCTGGAATGAGCGTTATGTTCATGCAGGCAGACATGCAATGAAGAGAGAAGAAGAAATGAAAATAAAAGTCCAGTTGTTCTAAAGTGAAGCTGAAGAACTGTTGCTTCCTTCGGTTTGGGGTCTCTTCGGTGCGTTTCGCTTTCCTTGTGTGAGTTTTGCTTTAAAGCCTTCACTTTTTTTTTTAAACAAATTCAGACGTGGATAAATATTTTTTCTCTGCGTTGGAAGATATTTTTCCTCCTGAAATTTTGTTTTTGTGGCGTTCATGGTCGCAAGTGAAATGCAACAAGGCGTGTCAGAGGTGCCTTGAGGCCTTCACCTTGAGCACAGAGAAATTGTGGTGATTTGTTTCCAGACTCAAGTGTGTACTGTAATGACAACGAATATTGCAAATATACTCGTACATGCAGGCTTGTCTTTCGTCGTGTGTGTGTGTGTGTGTGTGTGTGTGTGTGTGTGTGTGTGTGTGTGTGTGTGTGTGTGTGTACTTGTGCTCGCTGCAATGTTATTTTTTGTACAGAAATTGCAGCTTTGTTTTCTGACAGTGTATATGTGTAATGGGAATCGTGATGGTGTTTGTGGTGAAGAGAATGGTGGGAGCGCTATGGGAGTGTTAGAAACGGTTTGGTGTTTGTGTTGCGGCAGAGTTATTGATAGTAGTGGTAGTGTTGGTGGCGTCGGGGAGGGAGGCTGGTGGAAGGGAGGGTGAGGGGTGATGGGAATAGAAAGAAAGTGTATCATGGAGGGAGGATGGTGGGGAGAGTGCGGTGGGGGGAACGTAAATGTAAAAAAGAAACAATAAAAAAGTGAGGAAGAAAACGATGAAGATGAAATTTTAATGGAGATCGATGATGGCGATGAAAAGGAGAGAAAAATAACGAAAAGACGAGACACTTGCGATTAAGTAGGGGAGAACAGGGAGGCGAAAGAATCGAACACAAAAAAGAACAAAACAAGAAGGGGGTCAAGGAGCAAAAAAAAAAAAAAAAAAAAAGATGAAGAGAAAGAGGAGAAAGAAGAAAACACAAGCACTGCCACTCCGACTAATCCTCTTCCCTCTCCAGCCACACTTTCCTCCGAATAAAACTTTTACGGCCTCCGGCTTGTACCGAGTTTGTTCCCAGCCGGTCCATGCGTCGCTTCGAGAGGTCAACCAGCACAAGAGAAGACCGGACGGCGGCCCAAAGATACACTACACAGATAGAAACCGTCACCATTTCCATCATTACCGTCATTATCACTATCACTTTCACTTTCTCACCACCACCACCACCACCACCACCACCACCACCACCACCAATCTCCATCACCATCGTCATCATCACTTTTTTATTCTGCTGAGGTAAAGCGAACGGCCAAGAAAAAAAACAGAAAAAACAGAAGAAAATAAGGAAAAAGGACAAAAAAAACAAAAACAAAGATCAATCGCAATTAATTTTCATGCATGAGTTTCCTTCTCTCTTAATTTTTGATTGACGCATTTAAATTTCCTTAACCAGTCCCTTTCATTTTTAATATTTTGATTGGAATTTTTCCCAGCGTGATTATGCATAAAGCGAATGGCGGAATTGTTGTGGTTGTTGAATAATTTCCAACGCAAGAGGAGGAGGAGGAGGAGGAGGAGGAGGAGGAGGAGGAGGAGGAGGAGGAGGAGGAGGAGGAGGAGGAAGAGGAGGAGGAGACGAAGGAAGAGGAGAAGGAGCAAAACCAGGAGTAGAAGAAAGAAGACGAGATGAAAAATGAACAGAAGAGGAAATAAAAAAAAAGATAAACAGAGATAGACAAAGAGGCTAACACGGAAAATATTGAGAAAATAAAATTAGAGAGAGAGAGAGAGAGAGAGAGAGAGAGAGAGAGAGAGAGAGAGAGAGAGAGAGAGAGAGAGATACACCAAAAAAAAAAAAAAAAAAAAACGAGAACAATAAAAAAGACGAAAAATATATCGAGAGAAAACTTTAGTTCGACAGCACCGACAAGACCACCAAGAGTTAAAGGGCTTGGCTTGTCAGGGGAGGTAAAACGGACGATAGACTTAGCCGGTGCGTGATTCCCATCCTTCGGCAGGCCAATCTTTAGGCTTACTGTTCTTGGGGCTTCAGTCTTAAAGAAAACCCCAACGGCTGATCGCAAGTCTACTGGGATCGTCAAATATGCAGCGGAGAGTGAGGTCGGTACTTTCGTGAGGGTGGCCACTCTAATAGTCTGACCAGAGGCTGCCAAAGATCGCCATTCTGGAGGGGGCGGGACAGGATGGGACGGGACGGGACGGGACGGGAGGGATAGGGAAGGACAGACACATATGGGGGAAGGGAAGAAGGCGAGGTAGATAGAAAAGTTAGCGGAAAGTTAAAGCGTGATGAAGAGAGAAGATGGGAGGAATTAGATCCGTGTTTGGATTTGGCTTTCGTGTTTAGTTTAGTTTGGTTTGGTTTGGTTTGGTTCTGTTTTCCTTTTTTGTTTTTTTGTTTCTTTTTTCTAGTTGTTTGTTTTGTCTTTTGTGTTAGCTGCTTGTTTTTTTTTAATCTTTTTACACTTTTTTTTCTTTTTTACTTTGTTACAGTGTGGATGTTTTCAGAAATGGTTCGTAATTGTAACTAGTATTTCCAGAGATTTTAGTCTGTACATGCATGGAAGTGTTCTAAATAACCAGTTAGATATTTTACACAAATGTATAAATGACCTGCAAAAGTAATGAATTATACGATAAAATAAGTAAGCAAATACGTAAATAAATAGATAAATGAATGAATTAATAAAAGAGAGAGGCTAAAAAAAAATAATCAGTAGAGAGCTAACGAGGAAGAAATAACGTTTATAGAAACAAGAAGCACAACAACAAAAAATAGATAAGTCAAATACACACAAATGGAAGGATGTCGGCAAATGAATGGGGTCACTCAGAGATGCAGGCTGGAAGGAGGGAGGGAGGGAGGACAGGTAACAATACTATGAAAAACTCTGCCGAGATGAGCAGGTGTCCTCGTATTACTTACCCGGCCTTCCGACAGCAGGAAGAGTAAAGCCGTAAATTTTTCTTTCCTCACTCTTTCCTTTGGAGTTTTCTGCGTAAATAGACAGGAGATATTCGGTTTCCGCGCGCAGACCATCTACTGTGAATTTCGGCTCAGAGATTTCCGTGTGGTTCTTAATATTGAGACGGATTCCTTCCGCGTCTTCATAAACGTGCACCCCAAAATGCTGCTTGAGTCCCCCGTTGTATCCCGGGAAACAGTAGACGAACAGCGCCTCACTGCTCTGGTTGAAGACTGTGCAATTATCTAAGGGATCAGGCTTACCCGCGGGGGTCACCTGGAACTCACACGGCTCTTCCATCTTTCCCACCAGGTTCTCCCCGTAGCACGTGACGTTCCGGTAGTATTCCTCATCATGCACATGGTAGGTGAGGCGCGAAGTGAGGTCTTGTGTCGTGTAGTTCTCCTCTGGGATGGGTTGCGATCCCTCTGGGGTGAGAATGAACCAAGAGAAAGTGATGTTTCCTGGTGACCCTTTCACGTTACACTCCAATTCAACGTCATCTTTTTTCGCCGCTCCTCGGTAAACTTTCTCTTTTTCCGTGCAATATGGAACATCTGGAAAAAGGGAGATATGTTTTAAAAAAGGCTTATTTATTCCATTTTCTATCAGTTTCTTGTTTTATTCCTTATTAACCTGTGTGTGTGTGTGTGTGTGTGTGTGTGTGTGTGTGTGTGTGTGTGTGTGTGTGTGTGTGTGTGTGTGTGTGTGTGTGTGTGTGTGTGTGTGTGTGTGTGTGTGTGTGTGTGTGTGTGTGTGTGTGTGTGTGTGTGTGTGTATGTGTGTGTGTGTGTGTGTGTGTGTGTGTATATATGTGTGTGTGTGTGTGTGTGTGTGTGTGTGTGTGTGTGTGTGTGTGTGTGTGTGTGTGTCGTTCTAAAGGCGCACACTTACACATTACGTTAAGGATGATAGGGTGACTCTCCCCCGATCCGTATATGTTGGAGGCATGGCAGGTGTAGGAGCCAGACTGTCGGCGGGTCACGTTTCTGAGGTGGAGTGAGTAGCCGCTTCTCTCTATCCCAGCAGAGGCGTCGTAGTTCACCTCCATTAGCTGCGGGAAGTGAGACGTGGAAAGTGACACCATGAAGGGGATAATGTAAGTGTGTGTGGCTTTAGGGATCACTGTGTTGTTTGTCAGGTTAAAGACGATAATGCCATGACTGTGTTGGTCCAGGATAGAGGAAAAGTAGACGAAGTAAACTAATAAGGTATAAATTCATGTACTTCAATGTTTTTTTTTTCTCTTTCCTCTTTTTTAGGTGAAGTGAAAGGATAGAAGGAAATACACACACACACACACACACACACACACACACACACACACACACACACACACACACACACACACACACACACACACACGTTCGTTTTTTATATCTTAGTTCTTTACTATATTATATTCTCATGTTTATTTTCTCATTTTCCTTCCCCTCCCTTTTTCTTATGCATTGCTTTCCTGCATTTTCTTATTTCTCCTTCCTCATTCATTTACATTTTTATCGAATTTCTTGTTTCTCCTTCTCCTTCTCCTTCTCCTTCTCCTTCTCCTTCTCCTTCTCCTCCTCTTTCTTCTCCTCCTCCTCCTCCTCCTCCTCCTCCTCCTCCTCCTCCTCCTCCTCCTCCTCCTCCTCCTCCTCCTCCTCCTCCTCTTTCTCCTCCTCCTCCTTCTATTCTCCTCCTCCTCCTCCTCCTCCTCCTCCTCCTCCTCCTCCTCCTCCTCCTCCTCCTCCTCCTCCTCCTCCTCCTCCTCCTCCTCCTCCTCCTCCTCCTCTAGATCTGTAAGCACGTAACATAAAAGACCAAAGAATCTTCTTGGACCAAATTGAGATCTTCGGCATTCACCAAACCCCTCCAAAGTTGAGTCTGTCATGCCTTTATCAGCTTAATATTAGAGAACACCACACCTTTCTCTCACAACTGGAGAAATACGACTCCTTTACTGGGCCACCGTTCTTCCCTCTCTTTATGCTTATTATCTATTCACTCTTCCTTAACCCTTTCAATACTGGGGCTCATTTTTCCATGGATTTTTTGGATATGATTTGACGGTTACATTTTCCCCAGGAGGAGTCAATGGAGGTCAGAAGATTAATGGCTAGTCTTTACTATTTTAATACCCACATAAGTTTCTGAAGCTGTATAAAATCACCAAACAGTAAAGAGAATGAGTATGAAAACGTGACATAGGACTGAAGGGGTTAACACTTCACCCCCATTAACCTAACTCTTACTACTGTCTCTCAATACACACATCTTTTTATTCCCTTCTCTACACAACCTCCCTTTTTACTCTCTCATGTTGTTTCTACCTCTGGCTTCTCCAAGCGTCCTCCAAGACCTGGCCCATCATAGCAGCACCCGTAAAAGTCCAGCCTCGGTCTCGTTTGGTCCAGGTCGCAGCTGATATGTCGCTGGAGTGTTATAAGGTGTGGAGCTTGTTTTATCAGGGGATTTGTTGTCTCTAACGAGGCGAATGTAGGAGGGAAGGCGGGAAATTGGTTAGAGAGAGAGAGAGAGAGAGAGAGAGAGAGAGAGAGAGAGAGAGAGAGAGAGAGAGAGAGAGAGAGAGAGAACAGTAGCATGTAGGTATGTATGGTAAAAGGACACTCGTAATTTCATACATTCACGCTAATTTTGCTGTGAAATCGTATCATTCTCTTCCTCCTCCTCCTCCCTCCTCTATCCTCCTCCTCCTCCTCCTCCTCCTCCTCCTCCTCCTCCTCCTCCTCCTCCTCCTCCTCCTCCTCCTCCTCCTCCTCCTCCTCCTCCTCCTCCTCCTCCTCTTACTACTACTACTACTACTACTACTACTACTACTACTACTACTACTACTACTACTACTACTACTACTACCACTACTGCTGCTACTACTACTACTACTACTACTACTACTACTACTACTACTACTACTACTACTACTACTACTGCTACTGCTGCTACTGCTGCTGCTACTACTACTACTGCTGCTGCTGCTGCTACTACTACTACTACTACTACTACTACTACCACTAGTACTACTACCACTACCACTACTACTACTACTACTACTACTACTACTACTACTACTACTACTACTACTACTACTACTAGAAGGGTTCAGATGCTCACCTTATGGTACCACGAGATGATCTTGGGCTCTGGAATGGCTTTGACGTGACACACCAAGGTCACGTCATCTCCCTCACGCACGTTGTGAAGGTCGAGGCCTGGTGCCATTTCTAACCTGACGTCTGGGGCATCTGTGGGAAGGTGTTGTGTGTCTGCTGTAGTGGCTGTAGTGTGGCAGGTGTATGTACGTGGTAGTACAGTTGTTTGTGGTGGTATGGCAGGGATTTTGTGTGGTGTTGTGGTTTGTGGTGGTATGAGACGAGTGTGTGTTTTCTATTGTGGTGTTTGTAGTGATGTGTGGTGTTGTTTGTTGTGATATGAGTGTATTTGATGTACTTTTTTTATGGTGGTGTGACAAGACTAGTGTGATTATGTTTTTTTTGTGTGGTGATGTGATATGGTTTTGTAGGGTGAAGTGCGCTATTTGTTGTGGTGGAGCGGGGTTATGGTGCGGTATATTGTTTGTAAGGTTCTAGTAGGACTGTGTGTGGTGTATTCTTGTTTTTTTTGTGGTGGTATGACAGAGCTATGGTGTTGGATGCCGGCTTTTGTTGTGATATGACAGGGTTGTATTGGATCTATTATGCTCTGTCTGGGGATGTGACTCCGCTACGGTGATGTGGCGTTGATGTATAGAGTAGTGATAGGGCTGAAGGGAGTATAGTGCGTTATTGCTATATCTCTCTTGTAATGGTGATGGTGGTACACGATGTGGTGAAGGTATCGTTTCTTTTGAGTGTGGAGTCATATATAGTAATGATGGTGGTAACAGTGGTAGTAGTATGCACGGTATGTATGAAACACTACAGTAAGTACTATATATGCAGTATAATCGTGATGGTGTCGTGTAGTGGAGACTGCTTGGCATTTGAGATAATGGTGGTGGTGGTACATGAAATACGTTCCTTTACATTTGTGCATGGTTCTGTTTTGGCAAGAGCTCTACATATTTTCGAAGCAACACTAGAAAGACAAAGAAATACAGAAAATGTGAGTGTGTTGTATTGCCTGCTGCTGTTATTGTGTGTTATTGTGTTGTGGTGTTGTTGGTGTGGCTTTGTATATGTATTGACTTGATATTATTGGTGTAGAGGGGGAAAAGTTAGTTGTTTTGTAATTGTGTAAGTGATGAATGTGATGGTGGTGGTGATGGTCGTGTTGGTGGTTTTCAGTCACAACAGTACGCTTGTGGCTTGTGTGAGTGAGCAGAGCGGTGTTTTGGGCATTTGTTTGGGAGTTAGACACGTGAAAATTGGCTTATTCACTGGCAGTATTGTCGGCTCTGAAAAATGACCTTAAAAAAGAAAAGTTAAGTCGTGGAAATCGGATGGAACTGTGGTGTGGTTGGTACAAAAAATAAGAAATAACATCCGGATCCACATTGGGTTTCTTAAATGAATGAAATATTATACAACACAGCAACGCAAACAACATGCGAAAGTCATACCTGAAAATGAAGGGAAACAAATTCAGTTCCACAAAATAACAATCAAAAAAGATATCAAAGAAGCGACAAAAATAATCACAGGTTTTAGACATAACAAACCACCGTCGCCTGTAAACCTGGAAACACAAACACATTACCATTCACTGGAAGCTGAAACTCTCGCGGAAAACATGAAAAATAGTTAACAAGGTGATGTTCCCTTTCCCGGTGTGTTGTTATATAGCTATTTCGGACCATTTCATAGCGAGTCTTTCTGTGAGATAACGCTTCATTATTCCGGGCCTCCCTCCTTGTGTGCTTGAGTAGACGTGTTCAAAGAGAAGGACAAAGTGCAACGGCGATCCACGAATCATGAGTTCTGACTTGTAATTAGTGAAGGTATATGCTACATGGATACTTGTATGACTATGTATGTGGAAAGAATGTGTTCGTATGAGTGGGACTTTTGGATGAATAAATTTTCTATGGACGTTTCTATCTGAATATAATGTTTCAACAATAAATTTCGAATTTTGGCAAATTGCTCAAAATCAATTGCTCGACAGTAAATTATTCGAAATCAATTGCTCGACAGTAAATTGCGCGAAATCAATTGCTTGAAGAATAATCTTGAATTATCAATTGCTAGAATAGTGAATTCCTAGAAACGCTTGGAAACATTCACCCTAGCCGTCAGTCTTCCAGGGCTTTCTCTCTGTGCTGAATTGCCACACAGTTGCTGGGCTACTCTCTGTACATGTGGCTCTCCTTCTTCCCATACCAACCATATTCATTGTTATTAGCCTTGCCTTACAGTTTTACCTTGTTTGTAAATACTCCTCACTGGATTAAATGGATTTTGTTGATAGTGTGAATTTACTGGATTTAACAATAAGAAGTCACCATAGAATTTTGATTACTTTCATTAACCAAATGCTAACCTCTTTATTTCTTTATATTTTTTATTATTATCATTATTATTACTATTATTACTACTACTATTATTATTATTATTATTATTATTATTATTATTATTATTATTATTATTATTATTACTCGTATTATTATTATTATTATCATTATTATCATTATCATTTTTATCATTATTATTATTATTATTATTATTATTATTATTATTATTATTATTATTATTATTATTGTTATCATTGTTATTATTATTATCATTATTATCATTATCATTATTATTATTATTATTATTATTATTATTATTATTATTATTATTATTATTATTATTATTATTTTGTATTTTTTTTATTATTACTACTACTACTATTAATATTTTATTATTATTATTTATTATTATTATTAGTATCATCATCATCATCATCATCATCATCATCATCATAAATTCATTGCCATCATTCTATGGCTGTATAGGAAGGGAGATAAAACAAACCAGAAAATAATAAGAACAGTATAAGTTGCCAGAGAAATGCACATAGGAGATCGGAAACTATTTATCATCACTACCACTGTATACAAGCGTATGTATGTAGCCTATGTATGTATGTGTGTACGTATGTATGTACGTATTTATATGAAAAAAAGGAAAAGAAATTGAATCTCAAAACCAACAATCTGTATTACTTGAAAATTGAGCCGAGAGAGAGAGAGAGAGAGAGAGAGAGAGAGAGAGAGAGAGAGAGAGAGAGAGAGAGAGAGAGAGAGAGAGAGAGAGAGAGAGAGAGAGAGAGAGAGAGAGAGAGAGAGAGATACACAAAGATTAAAAAATTCTCACCGAGACTCGCATCACACAACCAAACTCTACGGACAACACTCCCGCGTTTCAATAAGTCTACGGACGCACTTCACATTTCTCCCAACTTTCTTTGTCCTCCCTAAGTACTTTCAAACTCTCCATGTTACTAATACCGTTATTATTGTTACTGTATTTGGTGTGTTTGTTGGTGTCTGAGGCTGCGTTGTGTATGGGCTGCTCTTGTTGACAGTAGCGTATGTGTTGGGTGGTGTAGAGGACACAACGCGGCAGTGGTGGTGGTGGTAGTGGTGGTGGGTGTTGATTGTGAGAAGCGAGAAGATGGGTTAGAGAGAGAGAGAGAGAGAGAGAGAGAGAGAGAGAGAGAGAGAGAGAGGGGGAAAGAGAGGCTGTCTTTATATTATACTGTATACATGTTAGCTTTTTCCTTTTTCTCTGCTCTCTCTCTCTCTCTCTCTCTCTCTCTCTCTCTCTCTCTCTCTCTCTCTCTCTCAATTACTTTGCTTTTGCCGATATTTTTTATTAAACTGGTCTTTTAGAGCAATCTGTCTTTTGAGCACTTGGTAATTCGATGATTTCTTCTTTCCAGCAATTGATCTTGAACGCTTTTCATTCTCGCAATCGATTTCAAGCAATTTACCAGATAACATAACTTTCGTGTTTGAAAAGGGAAAAAGCTACACAAGACATCCATGAACTTCTTGTGTGTTTGTGTGTGTGTGTGTGTGTGTGTGTGTGTGTGTGTGTGTGTGTGTGTGTGTGTGTGTGTGTGTGTGTGTGTGTGTGTGCGTGTGCGCGTGTGCGTGTGTGTGCGCGCGCGCTCTTTTAAAGCAATCTGCCTTTTGAGTACTTGGTAATTCGATTTCTTCTTTCTCGCAATCAATTTTAAGCAATTTATCAAGTAACATAACTTTCGTGTTTAAAAAGGGGAAAAAACTCCACAAAACATCCACGAACCTCGTGTGTGTGTGTGTGTGTGTGTGTGTGTGTGTGTGTGTGTGTCTGTCGAGATGTGTAGGTGTGAGCGTGTATACTGGCAATAAGGACGCGTCCCACGCACTTCTTACTAAACGCTGCAGAAAATTGTTCGCTGTTACCTGTTCACTCCCTTGGCCTTGAACTCTCCTCCCCCACCACTACCACCACCACCACCACCACCACCACAACCACCACCCTCACTACTCTACCGTTTACTTCCTCCACTATTTTCTTTAACACCCCTTACATATTAATTTTTCTCTTCTACTTATCATTCATTCTTCTAATTTATTTTTAATATCATCTAACCATATTTTTCTGCGCCATATTCAGAAACGCTCCCCTCTCTCCTCGCGACCATTTTCAAAGACTACAGAGACGATTAGCCAAGTTCTAAAGAATATTTGTCCTTTTGATAATGCAGAAACTTGTTAACATATCAGTAGAATTACAAAAAAACATCCTTGAAAACCTGTGCCACTTCAACTAGATCCCTTTGAAAATAGTGAAGGAGCAGTGTGGAAGTGTTTCAGAATATAGACCACTATCTCACTACCTATCCCCTTCTATATCTCACTTTCTTTCCTTCTTTGTCTCTGAAGTTTAGAACAGAACATCGAACTCTCAGTACCTCTAGATTACCTTCCTTTTTATTTGGTTACTATGGTTTGTCCTTGTTGCTTTCCGTAGCGAGGGGAAGTGGGAGGTAAGAAAATGGGAGGGAGAGATGGAAAACGACTTTGGTGTGGTAAAAAAAAAGGAGTTTCAGGAAAGGAGGGAAAAATAGAGAGTAGAGGGGAAAGAGTTGGTTAAGTGGTATGGTGCAGTGAGGTGAGCAAGTGTAAGAGGCTGTGCATTACGAGGGCATGAGGGACGAGGCGTGAGGGGAAAGGGTTACTTGGTGTATTAAGGAAAGACGAGACAGTGACTAGAATGTATGATGTTTGCTACGTAAGGAGAAGATACAAGAAGGGAAAGTGAAGGGAAGGGTAGTGTAGTGGGGATGATGATGATGATGATGATGATGATGACTTATTACTACTATTGCTCCTACTACTACTACTACTACTACTACTACTACTACTACTACTACTACTACTACTACTACTACTACTACTACTACTACTACTTCTACCAGTACTCCTATTAATACCACTAATAGTGCCACCATTACTGCTACTGCTATATACCGTATATATATATATATATATATATATATATATATATATATATATATATATATATATATATATATATATATAAAGTAAGAAAAGTCAGCATCTATAAATATATGAAAGAATTACACCACGTGCCAATTCTATCTGAGACTCAGGTCTGCTTCCTCAAATTAGGAAGAGAGGGATCAAGGAATCAGTCACTGAATGAAAGGGAAAGGAAAATACTTGTCTGGATATCTTACTCTGGCATTCTTCTTTGCATGTGTTTAATGATGACTTGACCAGTGTGTCTGTATTTTGAAACCTCCTGTGTGTGTGTGTGTGTGTGTGTGTGTGTGTGTGTGTGTGTGTGTGTGTGTGTGTGTGTGATTCACCTCGGTCGCCCGCTGGTCACCCAGCCAGTCTTCCCCATTACAGAGCGAGCTCAGAGCTCATAGACCGATCTTCGAGTAGGACTGAGACCACATCACACACTCCACACACCGGGAAAGCGAGGCCACAACCCCTCGAGTTATATCCAGTACCTATTTACTGCTAGGTGAACAGGGGCCACACATTAAGAGGCTTGCCCATTTGCCTCGCCGCTTCCCGGGACTCGAACCCGGCCCTCTCGATTGTGAGTCGAGCGTGCTAACCACTACACTACGCGGTGTGTGTGTGTGTGTGTGTGTTTCACTGTTTGATCTGGTGCAATCTCTGACGATACAGCCAGACGTTACCCTACGGAACGAGCTCAGAGCTCATTATTTTCGAGCTTCGGAAAGGCCTGAGATCAGGCACACACCACACACCGGGACAACAAGGTCACAACTCCTCGATTTACATCCCGTACCTACTCACTGCTAGGTGAACATGGGCTACATGTGAAAGGAGACACACCCAAATATATCCACCCGGCCAGGAAATCGAACCCCGGTCCTCTGGCTTGTGAAGCCAGCGCTCTAACCACTGAGCTACCGTGTGTGTGTGTGTGTGTGTGTGTGTGTGTGTGTGTGTGTGTGTGTGTGTGTGTGTGTGTGTGTGTGTGTGTGTGTGTGTGTGTGTGTGTGTGTGTGTGTGTGTGTGTGTGTGTGTGTGTATTTGTGTTTGTGTGTAAAGGAATGCCAATCAAAAGGGACTTATGAAACAAAATTATGTTCTCACCCTCAAAAAATGATAACCTTTTTCTTTCCATTTCCTTGTATCTTCTCCCCTCCCTTCCAAGGTGAGTGCAGGTTTGTTTACCTGCACTAATTAACCTTCTCAGTTCCCTGAAGAGGCCAGACGTCAGCAGTGATGTTTAGAGCTTGTGTCGTTAAGTAATTGGACAGTGAGAGAAAACGTTTGCTGTTCTTGGAACGTGTCAGAAGAGGAGGGGGGAGGGAGTGGTGGTAATGATGACTTTGAGGATATTATAGTGATGGAAAAACAGGAAAAGAAAAAAAGGAGATAAAACTGGAAAGGAGTTCAAGAAACATACTAAGAAAAGGTGGAAGACGTGGGTTTCAACGGATACAGTAGGATTAGAAGAGAAAAGACGTAAGTAAAAACGAACAGGAGCAAGAAGAGGAGGAGGAGGAGTAAGAAGAGGAGAAGGAAGAGAAGAAGGAGGAGAAGGAAGAGATGGAGCTGAAGGTGGAAAAGTTTACAGTCTCTCGAAACTGCTAAAGTCAAATAAACTAAGGAATTGAAAGGGTATATTTTTTGTACCCTAAGTGAGTTTGGTCGTGTCAGAGAGTAAACGAGTGTCCTTGTGAGTGAGTCAATGGAAGAGTGGATGAGTGCGTCAATGAGTGGAGATGTCTACAGCTACCAGCTAAAGTACATTAAGGATTTTATTTGTTTTTCTTCATCCAGGCTATCTTTGCATCGCCTTGGAAAGCTCAAACACCAATAGAAGCTTTTGAAGAACAAAGGAAGATAACAGACTAAAACAAATGTAGTTAATTGAAACTGTATTGACTTGAGCCATTAGTCAGGCTGAACCTTATAAAAATGTCCCCCAAGCAGGTTTGTTAGAGCAAGTTGTGTAGAATCAGGATATCAGTGATGCCTTAGTGGCATCATGGAGTGTTGTCAAAAATTCAAGATGGCCGCCAAAAAAATAATTCCTTAAATTGGTTCCTAAATGTCTATATCGTCTACAATTTTTTCATGAAATAGTTCAAATATGGGAAGTTTGATGTCAGTGATTTCATTTGTGACCACAAAAGGACTGGATATAATAATTAGGTTTAATTATTCTCGTATTCAAATTATTTTATTTTTAACAAGCAATGTTCAGACATCCAAGGCTGTGCTATTTGCATAAATTGCTGTTATTAACTACAACCACTCCTGTAATAACATCGTTTTACCTAAAAAGTGTGCTTTTTAGATTTTAACTCAAATATATGCCATACTTGTCCCTTTGAAGTTGTTCAACATAAAACAATAATGGTCACACATCCACAACACAGCAAGGCCTGCTCTAAATTTAAATCGCCTGTTACTCATCCGGACTAATATCATGTTTTGTATGAAGCTGTTCTGGCTACGGTTAGAATATATATATATATATATATATATATATATATATATATATATATATATATATATATATATATATACATATAATATATTATTTTTGCATATGGAAGTGGATGATAATTCTAAACATTATCGTCTTCGGCCTCTCTTTCATCGCCACAATGTTGCATCTCTTCCCATATTCTACTACTATTTTCTTGCTAACTCTTTTGATCTTGCTGAATGAATACCTCCCCTCCTCCCAAAATTTTACTCTACAATACTGTCTTCTTCTCACGCCTATTATGTTCACCTCTCTAGTGCAAAAGTTAACCTTTAATCTGAGATAGTCATCTCTTTCTGTGGTAATCTGTGGAACTTCCTGCTTGTCCCTGTATTTCCTTCTTTCTACGACTTGAACTCTTTTAAGAGGGCATTTTCTAGGCACTCATCTTTAATGTTTCACGAGCTTTTGACTCTGCTAGGGGACTGGCACTTCAATGAGCCTCTTTTTCTTTCCCTACAGTTTAATAGCTATTGGCCGGTACCAGACCTACAAAAAAGAAAAAAAATCTCTACAAATTTTGGTTTGTCTTTTGTATCGGTGAATTCTCTCCCTTTTTGGTTAACAAGCGAGGAATATTGTAAATGATGGAAACGAAGAACTCTGATGCACAAACTCGAAGTTAGGATGACACTGAGGATCACATGAAAAGATAATCGTATGAAAAGAATAGCTTATAGATTGCAGAAAGAAATTAATAGAAAGTTGCGTGTTTTGTACAATATTGTCATAATTATTAACAGGAGAGGTAGTGACAATAGTGACAATAGTGGACTCCGATGCATTGGTAAAGTGAACCAGGCGTTATGATGGCGCTAATTCTTTCAATTTCCTCTGCTCTGTGTGATGTGTTTTTCTTGACGCTTGTGGTGGAGATTGCGTCATGTTCCCGGAAGCGTAGTATTTCGAGTGACGCTGGTAGATGCGGGGACGTAATAGGAATAGGTAGTGATGAGAGAGAGAGAGAGAGAGAGAGAGAGAGAGAGAGAGAGAGAGAGAGAGAGAGAGAGAGAGAGAGAGAGAGAGAGAAATATATTTAGATTAACTATCAACAAAGCATTTACATTGTTACGGTGTCACTGAATGAAGAAAAAAAGGTCGAGAGCAGATGAAAGCATGTGCACAATCTAAAAGTGAAAGCTTTTACAAATTTTAAGTCATTTATATTAACAGGAAGCGCATGGAACAGTAAAGCTTTGACTTAGAAAGCGTTTGACACTAAGAAACAGTACTCTATTATTTGTTAACGAAGAAATTCATGACAAGAGTGCGTGTAGTAAGAAAAAGGGACATTATAGCGGTCAGAGGTATCGCGAATGAAATTGAGCTTGAAATTAATGAAAAGTTTTAAGGAATAAGAACGACCAAATATTAATCTACACATCAGCACATCTCTCTCTAAAAATAAGCAAACAATGCGAAGAGAAAACTATAAAATAACAATACAATCTAACACCAAAAGCATAGCAAAAAAAAAAAAATCTAGTCACAGAAAAAATAAAGAATATAAATAAAAATGTCAAAGCAAAAGAAACGGAATGAAAAGAAAAAAAAAAAAAGAAACATCACACATCAAAACTAAAAGGAAAGATAAACAACAACACAAACTCGTAACAAAAAAGCAACACCAATACAAAAAAAGAAAGAAAGAGAAATGAAATTGCCGAAGGAGACAGAACACAAAACACCACGACTAATAAGAAAAACAGCGAAAAGAAAGACAAACAGAAACACAGCCAGAAAAAGAGAGAGAGGAATAAGTTTTATCATTCTCTAGGCAAACTCACAGTGGACCTCGAGGCGCCAGGAGTCAACCAGAGGGGCGTGTTTAATCTTGCTGGACTCGGCGTGGCACTGCAGCTCCTCCCCGGCGTTCTTCACCTTGGGCTGGAACCTCAGCGTGCTCAGAGACGTGTTGCCTCGAATCTCGTTCTGCGTGACGGAGGTGAAGAGAGTTAAAAGTCACGGTTGTGATTGTGGTGGTGGTGGTATTGGTGTTGGCTGAGCGTTTGCAATGATGGTGGTGATCGTGGTATAACTTTGAAAAAAGATGAGAGTTAGATAGCATATGAAGGGAAAGGGAGAGGGAGGGGGAGGAGGAAGTGTAGGGACAGAGAGAGAGAGAGAGAGAGAGAGAGAGAGAGAGAGAGAGAGAGAGAGAGAGAGAGAGAGAGCGGGTGGAGGGAGAGGGAAAGATAATTCTCTCCTCATCCAAAGTCACATTTACTGTTTCATCCGTAAATCCCCTTACACCCCTTCCTTTGATTTTTCAATTCACATTTTTCCCTACTCTTCGCTTGTCAATATTAACGCTTCTCTCTTCTTGCCGTGACTTACAGAAATCTGAGTAGCATTGATCTTCTTGCCGAGGAACCACCAGGTGATGTCTGCCGGGGGGAGGCCGTGACGACTCTCACAGGTAATGTTGTACTGCCGACCCACCACCAGGGGATGGTCGGGCTTCTTGATCTCCACCGTCAGTGGCTTAACTGTGGCGGGAGAGAGTGCAAGTGTAATTCACGGTATGAGGAGAAGGAGAAAAAAGCGGGATTGGGGATGTCAGCACGTGGTAAAATCAATGGAACAGAACTATTAAGATGGTTATATATATATATATATATATATATATATATATATATATATATATATATATATATATATATATATATATAATTTCATTTTTTGGTTGCATTGTTTTCGGGAATAGTTACTAGATATGTACATATAAGGACTTTCATTATGTTTTATTTCATACCTACTTTCGACTTTCTGATCCTTTTTTTTTTTTTACTTTATAACACGTATATTCTTCGACAAAATACACACACACACACACACACACACACACACACACACACACACACACACACACACACACACACACACACACACACAGTAGCAAACAAGAAACAGACAAATCAACATGGCTACTCACGGTACATCTGAAGGGTGACCTCCTTGCTGCGTGGCCCGACCTGATCAGAGTTGACGGCCTGGCAGGAGTAGTTGGTGCCGAAGTGTTCTCGGGTGAGGGGTCCCAGGCGGAGTGTGTTCTTGACCACCTGTTTC
>NC_059291.1:32946227-32983727 GCF_017591435.1 Portunus trituberculatus | reverse complement strand
TAACGATAGTAAAACACGAGATGAAATAGAAATAACAATAAAATCTATAATAATGGCAAAATAACGAGATACAATAAGAAAAACAATACAAAAATACCAATGACAAAAACTAAAATCATAGAATTGAAGTAACAGTAGAAAAAAACAAAAAAACAATGAGATTAACAGTATAGTGATCCTAACAATAGTAAAGGGAAGGTGAATACATATACATACCTCCAATCACCCGACACGTAACGCTGATGGTGTCCCCCTCATTGTAAGGGCCGAGAATGTCCACCTCCCTGCCGTCCTCACTCAGAATGGTTGGGTCGCCGGGAGGTACTGAGGGAGAGACGTTGGTTAACACTTCCTCTTATGCCTCCCTGTTGGCTGGCTGTAGCTGGCTCATGTTACGTAGCTGTGTGTGTGTAAGTGTTGTGGTTATACAGGATGAACATAGTGGGAAAGGTGGAATGAACTGATCGATTGATTGATGTGTTTTACTGGCTATATGTTTTTTCTTCTTTTTTTGTGTGTTTTTATAGATTTATGGATGTTGTCGTTGTTGTTGTTGTTGTTGTTGTTGTTGTTGTTGTTGTTGTTCTCTTCTTGTTCTTCTTGTTCTTGTTCTTGTTCTTCTTCTTTTTCCTCCTCCTCCTCCTCCTCCTCCTCCTCCTCCTCCTCCTCCTCCTCCTCCTCCTCCTCCCTAACCCTGAAAGACATAGTGGCGACATGGCCTTGGAGAACATAATTCAGCTTGATGGAAATGATAACTCTTGTGTTTGTTTAGATTTCTTAAAGTTAGTATCTTGTATTGCCTTAGCGTTTTCTGATCTATGCTGGTGATGTGATATATGGATGGTACACGTATAATGTATTTTGTGTCTGGTGGCGTCATACATAGATTAAGAATATACATTTTTTTCACCTGATTTGGCTCAGATTTAATTACATGAGGGGACAAAATTCACTGTTGGTATCCCCAGAGATTAATTAAAAACACAACACACTCATTTATACATTAATCCTAATACTCAAATTATATAATCTTTATGGGACTGCAAGTGTGTGTGTGTGTGTGTGTGTGTGTGTGTGTGTGTGTGTGTGTGTGTGTTCTGGGTATATACAGCAGATGTCTATTCGGAGCATTTCACATTAAGTTAGAGCGGCGTTCCTCCCTTCTCATCTCACGCCCTCCTCGTTTCCTGATCCTACATTTTGCGTCTGTTCCCCGAGTAATCCACATCCTGCTCCAGTATTGCATTCATCATATCTCACTCTCTCATTCTCTCGTTCTCTGGTTCTCTCCGCTTCACGCCTTCCATATCTGTCCTCCCCAAACCAGCCAGAATTCTCTCCTGACAGCCTGCATCATCCTTCCTCATTTACTATTTCCTCTCAGCTTCTTCTCTTCCTCTGTTCCTTCCGCCACTGTGTTTCGAAGCAGGAATAATGTTTCTTTAATGTCGGTTTACCATTGCTCAAGTTGAAAGTCCTGAATGTATCCTTTTACACGCTTCTCTCATTCCTTATCTCATTGCTTATGTACTTCTTTCTATTTCGTTTCTATTCCTTTCTTTCTCTCTCTTTTTCTTAGTACCCCCTATATCTTTATCTCGTTTTCTGATTCCTTTTCTCTCTTTGCCAGTTTTACAGTTTCCTTTCTCCCTTTTTTCCATAATATATCCTTTTTTCACACTTTTCTTACTAACTGACTAACATGTAATCCTTTTATGTTATCTAATTTCCTTTTTTTTTTATTTATATTTTGCTCTCATCTTTATCTCGTTTTTTTTATTCCGTTCCTTCCTGTGCTTTCTTTTACTTTCCTTACTTCCTCACTTCCTCCTTGATCTCTTACTACTCACTCCTTTTCATCCCCTTTGGTCTCTTTCATCTTCCTTTCCTCTTTTGCTCCATGTTCCCTTACACCGCCACTAACTTTTCTTCTTCCTTCCTCCATTCTCTTCCTTTTTTTTTCTTTATCTCCTTTTCTGCCTCACTCCAAGTTCTTTCCCTCTAACTCTTCCTCTTACTCCTTCCCTTTATTTGCTGTCTTTCACTTACCTTTCTCTTTCGTTCCAAATTCTTTCACGTTTCACTTTTCTGCTTTTCTGTTCTTGTTGTCGTTCACTCTCCTTTTCTCCTCAATCTATCTTCACTTCTTCCTCATTTCCTGCTTCTTTGTACATTTCCACTATCTTTGTTTCTTTTCCCCGCCAATCTTAGTTCCTTAACCTTCAACTCGTCCTCATTTTCTTTTTCTTTCTCCTCTTTTAGCTTCTTTCGTCTCCTTGTGTATCACTTCTTCACATTCTCTTCGTTCCTTACCTTATTTTTTTTTTTTTATCGTATTTTCACCTCACCCGTCCTCTCTCTCTCTCTCTCTCTCTCTCTCTCTCTCTCTCTCTCTCTCTCTCTCTCTTCCTCTCTTAGTTCCTTCACCTCCAACTCTTTTTGTCCTTTTTGTCCTTTGCTTTCCAGTGACCAGAGGCTCCCATATTCCCAGCGCCTAGAAAGATAGGGCCGTTAAATTTCCCTAGCGGGGCAAGGGCGAGAATGGAACCTTTCCCAGAGTTATAGTGGTAATAGAGGAAAGTTGTAGCGTGTTCCTGGATATGTACGGTCCCCTCTCACCGACCTCCTTGTTGTTCCCCCCTTGTCTCCCTCGCCATCACGTTTATTGCGGAATTTCTGCTGCTGAATGTACGTATATCTGCTTACGTATGTGGGTTGATATTAGTCTGTTTTATTTTATTATTTTCAGGGGGTTACTTGTGTGGGTGGGATGGAGTGGTGGTGGTGGTGTGGTGGTGGTGGTGGTGGTGGTGGTGGTGGTGGTGGTGTGTGTGTGTGTGTGTGTGTGTGTGTGTGTGTGTGTGTGTGTGTGTGTGTGTGTGTGTGTGTTCCCTTGTTCTTCTTGTTTATATTCTTATATTTCTTCTGTTTTCTTGTTCTTGTTCTTTTCTTCTTTTTCTTCTTTTTTACTTTTTCTTATCTTTTTTTCTTTTGTTCTTCTTATCTAGCTAAATGTGTGTGTGTGTGTGTGTGTGTGTGTGTGTGTGTGTGTGTGTGTGTGTGTGTGTGTGTGTGTGTGTGTTTGAAGATGAAAGCTGATTTTGTTTCGTGACTACTTTTTAACGATTATCCATTCTCTGTCTTGAATATTACTTTAAAAGCCTCTGGCTTCACAAGCCAGAGGACCGGGGTTCGATTTCCCGGCCGGGTGGGGATATTTGGGTGTGTCTCCTCTCACGTGTAGCCCCTGTTCACCTAGCAGTGAGTAGGTACGGGATGTAAATCGAGGAGTTGTCCCGGTGTGTGTTGTGTGCCTGGTCTCAGGCCTATCCGAAGATCGGAAATAATGAGCTCTGAGCTCGTTCCGTAGGGTAACGTCTGGCTGTCTCGTCAGAGACTGCAGCAGATCAAACAGTGAAACACACACACACACACACACACACACACACACACACGTGTGTGTGTGTGTGTGTGTGTGTGTGTGTGTGTGTGTGTGTGTGTGTGTGTGTGTGTGTCGACTCACAATCGAGAGGGCTCGGGTTCGAGTCCCGGGAATCGGCGAGGCAAATGGCAAGCCTCTTAATGTGTAGGGTGTGTTCACCTAGCAGTAAATAGGTACAGTATGTAACTCGAGGGGTTGTGGCCTTACTTTCCCGGTGTATGTTGTGTGTGATGTGGTCTCAGTCCTAACCCGAAGATCGGTAACTACGAGCTCTGAGCTCTTTCCGTAGGGGAAAGGCTGGCTGGGTAACCAGCAGACGACCGTGGGGAATAATACACACACACACACACACACACACACACACACACACACACACACACACACACACACACACACACGTAAACCTAATTAGACATCCACGGTAAGATATGCACCTAAGATGATTCTAATTCATAACGAAATGATGGCCTGTGTGTGTGTGTGTGTGTGTGTGTGTGTGTGTGTGTGTGTGTGTGTTTATTGGAATTGTGGGGCGATACCAGCCGGATGGAAATGCATTATCGATGGTCTGTTATCACTCATTTATCTGTAATGGGCTGTGGCAGAATGGGGGAGCGAGCGTGTGTGTGCGTGTGTGTGTGTGTGTGTGTGTGTGTGTGTGTGTGTGTGTGTGTGTGTGTGTGTGTGTGTGTGTGTGTGTGTGTGTGTGTGTGTGTGTATGTGTGTGTTTAGTGGCGTATGTATCATGTTACTCTCTAAAGAATGAACTGGAGTTATATATTCGTGGTTTTCCTTTTGACCGATGCTTCTGAAATACCAAAAGTTCAATGTCAAACTTCAAACCGTGATGCTTGAAACAGAAACTCACACAAACAAACGGACGGGAACATTGATGCACAGACGTGAATGTAAATATTATCAGAATTTTTCTTCTAATCAATGAATTCAAAAGGTTAAAGCGTGTTTCTGGAAATGGAAAACTTAGATTGCATGAAGTTTGAGAATTGTCTTTCTTACTGAATGATCCGAGCATGAAAAAATAAATATTGATGTGCCAAAAAAAAAGAAATGACTGCCATGTTAGGTACTGGTAATGTATCGGAAGCACCACCTCATCCTGACAGGAAGCTGCTAATATTGTTTTGGTCAGACTGATGGGAGTGTTAGCAACCTCCGCCAAAAAGTGTGGAATGATATAAAGCTGCACCAGGTAAAGAGATCCCAGCATTTCCCAACTCTTCCCCTACACTGCACGAGTACGGGAGGTCGTTTAGCTTTCCATTACCTAACCTAACTGGCAATAAGGCAGCATTGTAGCACCTATGTACGAAATGTAGATATTAGTATTCGTATTACTTGGGCAAGTCCTGTGTAGAGAGTGCAATTCAGTAATATAATCGGACATAGCATAGAAAGGAGAGGATTCACAAATGAACTTTCAGAGTAGATTGTCAACTGCTTCAGCGATAACAACCACTGAGTTAGTCGAGCGATGTGGTGACTTCGGGCAATGAAGGAACAAACAAATACAACGAAACGTGAATGCCATCGTATCATGAATCTCAGGATCGCTTTTCACTAGTTGTCCCAGTAATTGTAACCACTCCGTTCATTACAAGAGGTGAATGTGTTTCCTTGGTTTTGGTTGCAGGATGGGTGGCTTCAGTGAGTTACCGTAGAGGGTTGGTTTCCAGGTAGGATTACCAAACTATATATAGTGTTCTTGTCCTCTTATAAGCTATTGTGTGAAGGTTCTCTCGTGTGTGTCCTAGTTATCATTATTTTCTTCTTTTCTTTTCATTTTTTCTTGTTGTCGTTTTCTTCATCATCATCATCATCATCATCATCATCATCATCATCATCATCATCATCATCTTCTTCATCTTCATCTTCATCTTCTTCTTTATAATGCTTTTCTTACTGTGCATTGGATAGCGATGTACATTTAACACAACTTGACGGGGCAACAGATGTGCTGCTGTTTGTTCTTTCCAAGCCACAAGGTCTCCTTTCTCCTAATTTATGCAAATTTTACCTTTAATTTCCGCTCCCCTGCCACAAAAAAAAAAAAAAAACTAAAATATACACATTTTCCTCAGTTATAAATCATGTTGACCTTACTTAAGCTAATTTATAGTGGGAATAATTCAGGCGAGGTAATGGGAGTGCATTATTTGTGGGGTAATTTACATATTAAATTAATCTTTTTCTTATACGAAAAAAAAACAATGGTCAAAAATAAACAAACAAAATCACAAACAAATGGTAGAGAAAAGAAAAAATTACAGTTGTGAAGCAAAACAAGGCACAGAGGAACAGAATGAAACACCAATTTGAAAAGCAAAGCGTCTCACCCTGCCGTAGAGAAAAACACAACCCAGAGAAGCAAATGAACCTTCCCACTCACCAATGATTTTGAGCGTGGACTCGGCAACCTGCGTCCTCTTTTTCCTGATCTCTACCTGGCATGTGTAGTGACCAGCGTCCTTTTCCAGCAAGTCTTCCACCTTCAGGTATGGAAATCTGCCCTGGAAATCAAGCTCTGCGCGAGAGCCGAACAGCTGCCCCGCGACGAAAGCCTGTGGGTTGTCTGGTTCTCGCATGTCCACGCTGAGAGGAGAGAAAGAAAGAGAGAGAGTGAGGGAATGGCCAGCACTTATCTTTTAGTATGTGATGATGAATGCCCCCGCTACAGAAGTGACTAGTGGAAGGGAGAGAGAGAGAGACAGAGAGATATACGTTGAATAGAACGTTTAGGAAATGTGTGAAGACATATATATATATATATATATATATATATATATATATATATATATATATATATATATATATATATAGATAGATAGATAGATAGATAGATAGATAGATAGAGAGAGAGAGAGAGAGAGAGAGAGAGAGAGAGAGAGAGAGAAATTAATGAGGACCGTAGATTCTCTCGTAGATCTCTTCTCTACATAAAAAAAAGATACATAAAGTAAAGATTCGGAAACCATTAGATGATTGTGTTGGTTGTATAAAAAAGATTACTGAAAGAAGAATGCATACCCTTAAATAGAAAATAGGTACATGTTTAATGATTAATAGTGAATGATGAAGTAAACAAACGAAAAAAAAAAATATACAAGAAATAAGAAAGCAGGAAAAAAATAAAAACAAGGAAAAGAAGAACAGGTCGCTTTTTTTTCAGTCCAACGGCGAGAGAAAAATTTGGAGGAAACAATTAACTCAGTCAACTTTTGTTCTTGGGAAGCGTTTATCTTTGAGAAAGTTTTGTCATTATTATGGAGTGACTAGGAGAGGACGGGAAGCAGAAGGAAGAAGCAGGAGAGGAGGAGGAGGAGGAGGACGAGGACGAGAACGAGGACGAGGACAAGGACGAGGACAAGGACGAGGACGAGGACGAGGACGAGGAAAGGACTTTCTTTCCTCTTCATTACATCTTTACTTTCCTCTCTAGTATTCCTTACCTACAATAACTACCCCGTCATTTCAATTTCTATCCTCCCTTTAATATTGCCTGATCAACTGAAAATATTATGATTGATCCGTGCTTTCTATCTACAATTATTATACTCATCACTCACTTTGCCTCTACTTTCCTCTCTCAAGATCTCAATATATTTCACTGGAGACAAGGACCGCAAATAATTCTTTTTAAGAAGAATTTTCGCTACTTCTACTTGAAGCTGAATTGGTAGAGGTAATTTTCGTCAGGTTATCTTCGTGAATTTAGTATTTTCAATGTGAGGAATTCAATCAGTCATCACTAAGGCCTTTGAGAACAGGTGATATTGGCAGGTGTAGCAGAAAATAATAATCTCCTCAGTACCAGGACGTGTCTTCATATTCATTCTGCTTAAAATTTGGCGATTTTATATAGCTTCAGAAACATATATTAGGATTAGAATAGTAAAGGCTTGGGCCATTATTCTTTTGCTCTCCGTAGACCCCTCCTAATGCAAATAAAATCGCCTAATGATACACAAAAAATCAAGGTAAAAATGCGCTAAACAGAGAATGAAAGTAACTACTCTATTTCTCCTCTTTTTTCTCTTCTTTTTCCTTGTAGTGTTGTCTGTTTAAACACTGGTTGAAAAGAGTATGGTGGTATAATGATGGCATGGACTTGTGCCAGGCAGTGAACTATTCCTGAGTCTTGGAATATTGGAAAGTTGATAAAGTTTCACTGTATTGCTGTAAGGGAGGTAGAGGCGAGGAGGCATCAGGTTTGAGAAACAGGCAAAGATTTTAGGATTTTCAGGTAGATGATGAGAGAGAGAGAGAGAGAGAGAGAGAGAGAGAGAGAGAGAGAGAGAGAGAGACGGTGGAAAGAAAATATTAATGTCAGAAGTCTGAACCTTTAAGGGCGAGATATAATAGGTGTTCTGGAAAAGAATGAAGTAGCGAAGAGCAAGTGATGACGTCAGGTTGTCAGGTTGTGAGGTGGTTTGGGCGACAAGAGTGATGGCGTTGGAGACATGTGTGGAAGGAGGCGTGGTGTGTTAGGGGCGGGCCGGTTTGATGGCAGAGACATGTGGAAAGAAGGGAATGGCGAGTGGCATAATTTGAATTGATAGGGATTGAGGAGCGGGAAAGTACTGAAGGAGATAGCTCAGGAAGGTAGTAAGAAGTAGTATTAAGGTGATAATAATTATTGTAACACACCAACAAGGTTTATGAGTGAGATGGAACTTTGAGCTGCACCTGTGAGGGCATGAAGGAATAAACAGGAACAAATTGCTACAAAGGTTTAAATGTCTTATGGAATGGAAAGGGTAGATGTGGAAAAGTAGAAAATAAGGAAAAAAAAAACTGTGGTGTGTATTTGTAAGTTTTATCATAATGAAAAGGACGATAGTGAAAGACTTAGTTATTTTTTGAAAACAAGTGATCTTTTCATGTTTGCGTCATCATCATCTCGTATTTCTCTTCATTTTTTCGCTTTCATAATTTTTTATGTTGATATTTTCTATTACGTGCCCAGTATTACTCTTCACAGTCGAAAATGTCTACATTATTCTCCTTCTCTACCTCCTCCTCCTACTCCGTTTTTTCGTTCCACACGTCCTCTTCTTTCTCCTTCAACATCTCTACTTTGAAGTCTCATTGTTCTTGAAATTGGGCTAAAACTCGTCATTTCAAAATTCTCTGTGAACTAGAAGGAGCGGGATCGTGCACGTGGGTAGCGTCCTTGTAACCTGATCCATGTCGAACTCAAGCACTCGGGGAATATGAAAGGGTGATGCATGTAGCTATAAAACGTTCGGGCAGTCATTGCGTTTAATGACTGAGGAGTGAAAGAGTTCTGCATCGTTACCAGCAAAGGCTGAGTAATTAATGATTTTGTGTTTAGTAATGTGAAGGACAAGGATTTGTTTGATCAAGTATTGAGGAATGATTTTTCTAACGATAACCTTTTTTGTGTTATAAGTATGACAGCTATTTTGTCGTACTTTACACGGCACTATATGATTCTGGGAATATTTCAACTTTATATAATTCGTCAGTGCTACACCGCCTTATAGATAGAGTTATTTTTATTCCTGATATCAATTTATTTTCTTCTTCACTCTCCTGCTTCACAGTTTTTCTCCCACTGTATACCTTGCCTATAACTGCGCACACACGTACTTGTCTTGTCCTGTCTACGCTGTATCTGTTCTGATATTTATTCTTGTCACTTTTCATTTGCTGTGTTCTTGTGATAGAACAGTTACTATAAAACGATTTACTGTCTAGTGAGGTGAGCGATGCGCTACGACATTATGATGTGAAGTGAAAAATAATAGTTGCCACTCAAGAAAAGCTAAGGCATGAAAGTCTATTTTGTGAGATGAGAGCAGGTAGAGAGAAAAATGTTGCAGATTTTTAAAGCTGGTAGAAATTTTGTAACATTCAATGCAGTGTTCTTTTTATTTATTTAATTTTTAGCTTAGATGCGACTCACTCTTCACACGCGAGATACCTAACAACCCCCACTTCCCAAAAGAAAAGAACACTAGTGTCATGAATGGTGATTAATTGATTGAATGACTGACTGGCTGATTAAGTAAAGGACCAGCAACAAGGTAACATGGCGGTCATGTGAATATGATACGTGGGAAGACGCTGAATGGGAGCATGGAGACGCGTGACCTCAGCGGCAACCTTGCTGTGCCTGCATGGTGACGCTGCCCATTCCAAGGAAGGACCACAGAAGGAAAGCAATTAACAAAATTAAAAGAAAAGTGAAATTTCTGTCTTGAACCTTATAATCCTTAATTGCACGATAAAAAACATTGCGCTGATTATTTATTAGAAAAGAAAATACATAACGAGCAACTAGACTATTAGTGATTACAGAGAGCATATCAGTTACTAGAATTTCCCACACTGGATGACCTACACAAGTAAACAGTTTTATTGCAGTGCGCTCCCTACCTTTCTTACTTTCTCACTCTTTCCATCTGCATAGTTTGTTTTGTGTATGGCGTGACTGATAAGAAGCTAAAAAAAAATAAAAGTGACTCGCAAAATTTACCAATTACAGAAAGAAAGAACGTAACTGAGGAAACGAAGGTAAATGCTCAGTTTATAAACCTTCCTGCAGTAATTTTCTCTTCCTCCTCCTCCTCCTCCTACTTCTGCTCACCTGAAAACACGGCCCGCGATGCCTCTTTTGGTCCAGGAGATGAAGTAAATATTGTCGGTGTCTGTCAGGGGCACCAGGCACGGGATTCTCGCTGTCTCGCCCACCACTGCCTTCACTGTGTCTGGGTGATCTGAGGGACGAAAGAAAAGCTGTCAAAACCATTGCTATTGGTAATGGTGTAGTAGTAGTAGTAGTAGTAGTAGTAGTAGTAGTAGTAGTAGTAGTAGCACTTGTAGTAGTAGTACTTGTACTTGTAGTAGTAGTAATAATAGTAGTAGTAGTAGTAGTGGTAGTAGTAGTGGTGGTGGTGGTGGTGGTGGTGGTGGTAATAATGGTAATAACAAAATTACAACAACTGCTGCTGCTGCTGGTGCCATTACTACTATTATTACTATTATTACAACCACTGCACTGCTGCTGCTGCTGCTGCTACTACTACTACTGCTGCTGCTGCTGCTGCTGCTGCTGCTGCCATTGCTGCTGTTATTGCTGCTGGTGTTATAACCACTGCACTGCTGCTGCTGCTGCTGCTGCTGCTGCTGCTGCTGCTGCTGCTGCTGCTGCTGCTGCTGCTGCTGCTGCTGCTGCTGCTGCTGCTGCTGCTGGTACTACTGGTACTTCTACTACTACTACTACAATTACTAATACCACCACCATGACAATAACTGTAACAACGTGCGCGCGCACACGCACACACACACACACACACACACACACACACACACACACACACACACGCGCGCGCAACACCGGTGTAGAGAAACATTTGGTGGTATTGAGAGAGGAAGAGGAGTAAGAGATAGTATTGAATATTCCTATAGTATGTGACATGGAGAGAGAGAGAGAGAGAGAGAGAGAGAGAGAGAGAGAGAGAGAGAGAGAGAGAGAATCCGTATTTTTAATCTCGGGGAGAGCTTCTGCTGGTAGTATACGATGGGTAACGCTGCACTGAGCTTTTTCATAGGACATTTCCGGTCTCGTCGTCATTGTTGGTAGCAGGGAGGCTCAGTCAACGGCGACGCTCCCTGTTCACCTCACTAACTCCGCCAGACGTGCCCAGCGGCGGAGTAACTCTGGCAACGAGGGTAATGAAAGAAGCTCTCTCTCTCTCTCTGTCTCTCTCTCTCTCTCTCTCTCTCTCTCTCTCTCTCTCTCTCTCTCTCTCTCTCTCTCTCTCTCTCTCTCCCTCCTGACTAATTAGGGAGTACAGTGCGCGGCGTGAGTGGGCAGGTAGATGGAAGGTTGCCTGGTGAAGTGGATGCCTGTGTCGGTGTCACGTGGAGGTGTGCGTGCTGGTGAACCAGTGTTGGTTAGGTTATGTGGGAATCGATGGGTGGAAGAGGGTGGTTATAAATGTTAGCCCTTTATACATAGAAAGAAAACGAATGATCTATAGAAGTGAAATTAGATGTTGTAATGAGATGAGACATGTAATGGTTCTTATCTTTTATATGAAAGACACACACACACACACACACACACACACACACACACACACACACACACACACACACACACACGGTTTTGTATACGTTCACCTTCATTTTTTTTTTTACTCCTCCTTTCTTTATTTTCATCGTTGTAGTACTTCAGGGAGTACTCTTTTTTTCCCCTCCACTCCCCCCTTTTTCGCCCTCCGCTCTCGTCCACTTCTCCCGTCACCACCCTCTCTCTGCTCTCTCCTCTCTCCTCGTTTCTCTTCCTCCCTCCCTCAGCGTCGCGCATCCCTCCGGTAGAAGAGGACCCCCGTGCCTCCTCAGTCAGGCTCGGTGCGGCGTCCCCTCCCATAGTGAAAAAAAAGAAAAGAAATAAAAAAAAAAAATTGTGCTATTTTTTAAGTTAAGAAAGATGAAGATATATATTTTTTAATTTCCTGGATATGAACAAGTTTGTAGTTTATTTTGATCTAGTATCATTAGTTTTCATTGATGGCATTTCCTAGTACTTAAGGATTCCTTGTGTTCATGAACGGTATTGGACATATGAATGTTTAAACTAGACCTTTAGAGTGTTTTCTTGTTTTGCAGTCTATTTCTGGTGTATGAGTCTTTTATTCTTTACACATTTTTTTTCTTTCCCCAGAAGGATGCGTTTTACTGGAGTCTTCAGTCTTTCACAAAATATAAAACTCTTCTATTCATTTAAACTTTTTTCGGTTTTCCAATAGTTTTCTCCTTTGTTTGAAATAATCAACTTTTATATTTCAGTCAAAACAGGGGGCAGACTTTATCATTGCACTTATATTTTTCTTTGTAAAGGAGGAGAGGCAAAAACCAAGAATCTGATTAATAAAAAACTGAATATCATCTAGACGTTTGTGAATGATATAGGACTCCCGTTTATTTTCTTTTTATCCAGTTATTACCTCCCATTACATCTCCCTTTACATAAAAATACTGTTACTACTTGCACTGCTTTACCGGCTCATTCTTCTCTCTCTCTCTCTCTCTCTCTCTCTCTCTCTCTCTCTCTCTCTCTCTCTCTCTCTCTCTCTCTCTCTCTCTCTCTCTCCCTCTCTCTTTATATATGATAAAATACGTTCTTTTCATTCTCTTTATTCTTTTAATAACTTGTGTACCTGTTCTCATTTGAACTTCGTACAGCAACTTTTCATATAATTACCTTCCTTTGAACTCATTACGTTCCCTAATTTACGTAGGTGTTCTCATTTCAACTTCCTGTAACAACCTTTCATATAATTACACTTTTTTAAAATTCATTACGTTCCTTAATTTACGCAGCATGTTCTTTCTTAACATTATTGTACCCTCTCTCTCTCTCTCTCTCTCTCTCTCTCTCTCTCTCTCTCTCTCTCTCTCTCTCTCTCTCTCTCTCTCTCTTTGCTATCCCTTTTCGCTCATCCTCTTTCTGCATGCTCTCTCTCTTTCTCCACTCGCTGTGTCGCCCCCTGTGTTAACCTCAAACTCGGTGTAGTCGGATTAGAACGCCTGAAAGTCTTACGCGAGTTCCCCCTGCCTGATGTCTTGCACCTGGTATAAGCTCCTATTTGCACACTTCCAGTTAATTCACCATATAAACACGCATGAGCCACTTTTTATGAGACGAGATGTTTGCAAGCATAAGTAGAAGTGCTAGGGGGAAAAGTGTGTGTGTGTGTGTGTGTGTGTGTGTGTGTGTGTGTGTGTGTGTGTGTGTGTGTGTGTGTGTGTGTGATATTTTTTAAAGTATTGTTAATCTTTATTTGTGTTTCTCGTTTCATGTTTTTGTTATTTTTCATATTCTTTATTTTCCTCGTTTTTTTTGTGTGTGTGATTGACTGGTTGGTCGGTTGTTTTATTCCTTTTCTTATGGATTGAGTGTTTTATTCAGTTTTTTCTTTCTTGGGGATTGACTGCTTTTATTCTTTTTGGCTATGGATTGACTTCTTTTATTCTTATTTTTTATAGATTGACCGTTTTATTAGTTTTTTGTGGATTGACTGGTTGGTTTTTTTTTTCTTTTTTTTCTTTTTTTATGGCCATTTTTTCGTCTCCTTCATTTATTTTCTCATGTTCTTGCTATCTCTTTCCCTGTCTCGCCTTCTCTACTTCCTTAATCCTCAAATATGTTTTTTCTTTTACGTATTTTCTCTTTTTTTTTTTTTGGTAATTTCAGTAACTTAAACACTAAAAACTATAATCATATTTGACATTTCAGAATTTAGTCCTTAATTAATTTTTGCTTTTGGTTTTCTAGTGGCGAAACATAACATTTTACTTTTCTTTACAGGTACGAGACAAAATACCTACTGGCTTCCTGTAAGATGTGACGAGGTGACAGGTAGAATAGCATGTACTATTAGTGTCACGAGAGAGAGAGAGAGAGAGAGAGAGAGAGAGAGAGAGAGAGAGAGAGAGAGAGAGAGAGAGATCTTTCATTAAGTTTAGAAAGAGAGAGACCAGAATGGAAAGGGTACAACATTCTTTTCATTTTTTTGTGTATTTTCTTGTGGTATTCAAATTTTTCTTGTGTATTAACCTAAAAGGAGGAGAGAAAAGACTGAATGATTGTCTCTTTTTTTATACATGTAAAAATTTATTATATTAAACAACACACACACACACACACACACACACACACACACACACACACACACACACACACACACACACACACACACACACACACACACACACACACACAACAAAATATTTCAGTCAACATAAGTCAAGGAGGAGGAAGAGGAGGAGGAAGAGGAAGAGGAAGAGGAAGAGGAGGAGGAGGAGGAGGAGGAGGAGGAGGAGGAGGAGGAGGAGGAGGAGGAGGAGGAGGAGGAGGAGGAGGAGGAGGAGAAAGAGGAGAAGGAGGAAAATAAAGAAGAGAAGGAGAAAAAAGAAAGTAAAGGAGAGACGGTAATAGAAGAGGAGGAGGAGGAGGAAGAGGAGAAGAAGAAAGAATAGGAAGAGGAAGAGGAAGAGGAGGAGGAAGAGGAAGAGGTATAGAAGGAAGAAGAGGAGGAGGAAGAGGAGGAGTTGGAGAAGAAGAAAAAGAAAGATAAGAGCAAGAAAGATGAGAGAAAAAGGGAGAAGAGAGAGAGAGAGAGAGAGAGAGAGAGAGAGAGAGAGAGAGAGAGAGAGAGAGAAGGTAAAACTGCTGTCTTTTCTAAATGTCGCTTACTAATTTGTCTCCTGTGCCTTCGTAATACATTTTGTTGGATTTCACTCACTCTGGACTCACCTCAACTGCTTCCATTACTCTTTCCGTCTTTCCTAGTTACACTCATTTGTCTTCCGGGGAAAAAAGGAAACAAGAACTGTGTCCATCTTTTTTTTTTTTTTCTTTCTGTCAGTGTGTGTTTGTAACTGTTTCTTACCGCTTCTGTTTGTCTTTCGATCTGACTTTCTCTCTCTCTCTCTCTCTCTCTCTCTCTCTCTCTCTCTCTCTCTCTCTCTCTCTCTCTCTCTCTCTCTCTCTCTCTAAAAACGAAAAGTCTGATCTGATATATTTGTTTATTCCAACTGGCATTTTTATTTACACACACACACACACACACACACACACACACACACACACACACACACACACACACACACACACACACACACACACACACACACACACGCCCGGTAGCTCAGTGGTTAGAGCGCTGGCTTCACAAGCCAGAGGACCGGGGTTCGATTCCCCGGCCGGGTGGAGATATTTGGGTGTGTCTCCTTTCACGTGTAGCCCCTGTTCACCTAAATCGAGGAGTTGTGACCTTGTTGTCCCGGTGTGTGTTGTGTGCCTGGTCTCAGGCCTATCCCAAGATCGGAAATAATGAGCTCTGAGCTCGTTCCGTAGGGTAACGTCTGGCTGTCTCGTCAGAGACTGCAGCAGATCAAACAGTGAACACACACACACACACACACACACACACACACACACACACACACACACACACACACACAGAGAGAGAGAGAGAGAGAGAGAGAGAGAGAGAGAGAGATAGAAAGAGAGAATCTTACTTTAAAAACAAAACAAAGCAATTCTGGACAGTACATTTTTACTCTTTTTTTTTCTGTCTTCAGTTTTTAGCGTGTGTAATGTTTTCATCCCTTGCAGCGTTTTGGCATATCCTTTCATCCCGCGTTCTTTGCTCTCTCTCTCTCTCTCTCTCTCTCTCTCTCTCTCTCTCTCTCTCTCTCTCTCTCTCTCTCTGAAACGGTAAGGTTTCCAATGCTCTGAGAGTAACAGAGCCGTGATAATAATGTTTGTACCCTCCTCCTCTTCTTTCTCCTCCTCCTCCTCCTCCTCGTCCTCGTCCTCGTCCTCGTCCTCGCCCTCTTCCTCTTCCTCTCCTCCTCCTCCTCCTCCTCCTCCTCCTCCTCCTCGTTTTCTTATCTTCCTTTTTCTCTCTTTTCCTTTTTCTTCTTTCTTTAAACCCCTCTTCTCCACGCCTTACTTGTATCTTTTCTCCTCCACCTTCCAATTCTCGTAATCCTCCTCCTTCACCACGTCCTCCTCCCCTTGTCGACAACATTCTTTGGGGTCTGAGAGGTATCCAAGCGCACGGGTTCGAATCTTGTCCACGGTCAGAGTATAGGCTGGGCTTCCTCATTCGGGGCAACGGTTTCCTAGCAGGTGGGCTTTGAGATAGGAGGTACCCTAACAGTATCCCCTTTAGCCCGTAAATTCCCGTGAAAAAGCCCACATGGTTTAAATAAAAAAAAAATCCTCATTGTTGTCCACCTCTTTTCTTAATTATCCTTGTTCCTCTCCTCCTTTGCTTGTAATTCTCTGTATTAGTGTCATCTGGAAATTTACTCCTTTTCTTTTCCAATCCTCTCTTAATTTCTCATTTAATTTTTTGAAAATATTTTGTTCGTATCTTCCTCTTAACTCTTCACATCCTAATCCACCGTGATCTTTTAATTCTTATCTGCTTCTAATTCTTTCATTCCCTCATTCCACTTATATTAATCTCCTTGACATCATACGCGCCTCTCTGAACTACTACACTTAATACGACACATTTACGTAAGTTGGTTTATAGGACGCTCTTGAATTACTCAGACGCGTAGCACATTTTGAATACGAGCTAAGAGAATAAAGGCCAGTAATTCAGTGTTTCTTTGGTTCTAAGTTTGCACTCTTACTTGGAAACTGAAGCAGAGGAGTTTTTGGTGTTAATGTAGGAAGGTAATGAGAGGCTAATACTTACTATTTCATTAGGGTTGTCTCAGGTGATGATGCTGAGTAGAAATGCTCTTACAGCCAAATATCAAGCCATCGCTTCCTTTGAAATGGCACTCTGAGCTCGCATCAAAGCACTCTGTGAAGCTGTTTACTCTCTAGAGATAAAAAATACTGGCACTGGAAGATTTTAACTGCTCGGTCAATCCCTTAGTCTTTCTTGTTTCTGAATCACCTCCTTTCGTTTTTCAGGATGATTTGCACCGAGCTTTTTTTTCAGCTTGACGACCTAATTTAGCGTCGCTAGAACTATAAACACTGAAAGACATGAATTACTACATCAACCGCCTCGTCTTTCATTATCATTCTCTCATTTCATCCTTTTGAAATATTCCTTACTTTAATCGTGTGAAATTATTCTTTTTAATCATTCATTGCAGCTTTCATAAACATTCATTCACTTCATCCTTTGTAATTGTTCCTTAATTTAGTCTTTCCAAGCGCTTTTTTCCGTTTCCACCAAACATTTCTATCCAACATGATTTTACTGAACCGAGATTAAACTACAGACAGTGAAGATTTGCATTCCTTGGTTACTGGTTCTGAAATTACACTTTGTGACGTTTGCTTATTTAGGTTTCTATCAAAAACAGACGGGGAAAGTTAACAAAAATAAAAACATAAAAAACTGTGTTGGTGTACTTTTGATGTGTGTGTGTGTGTGTGTGTGTGTGTGTGTGTGTGTGTGTGTGTGTAATTCATCTCGGTCGCCTACTGGTCACCCAGCCAGTCTTCCCCATTACGGAGCGAGCTCAGAGCTCATAGACTGATCTTCGGGTAGGACTGAGACCACATCAACACACAACACACACCGGGAAAGCGAGGCCACAACCCCTCGAGTTACATTCCGTACCTATTTACTGCTAGGTGAACAGGGGCCACACATTAAGAGGCTTGCCCATTTGCCTCATCGCTTACTGGGACTCGAACCCGGCCCTCTCGAATGTGAGTCGAACGTGCTAACCACTACACTACGCGGTGTGTGTGTGTGTGTGTGTGTGTGTGTGTGTGTGTGTGTGTGTGTGTTGCTGTGTTTGTTGTTTATGTGTTCAAGTAAAGATATGAGTTTACGTCTTTTGTCTCTTTTTTTTTTTCTGCTGGCTGGTGGTTGCCGGGGACGGAGAAGGGAAGTGGACAGAGTTATTTGATATATTTCAGGTCCTAATTAGCGGATTTTTTTCCTTTTGTTTTCTTTTTATAGTTTTTATCCATCTGTATTTTTGCGATGGTAGTGAATGCATTTTTCTCTTCCTTAAAACAAAAGAAAATTGAAAAGAGAGAGAGAAAAAAAAATAACACGGTTACTCTTCCATTTTCCCTCTCCCTGATAGGCAACCTCTTTATTCTCTACCAACTTTTTCTATTATACTTCTTATTCTTCTTCTCTCGCTTTTCCATATCTATATGGGGTCGCGGTTCCTTATCAGCCTTTTCCACTCTCTCTTGTCTAATGCTATCTCTCCACTGAGGTCCTTCTCTCTCAAGTCGTCCCGTATACAGTCATCCCATCATCTTCTTGGTCTTCCTCTTCCTCTTGCTCCTTCCACCTGTAACTCCATCATCCTTCTACCAATCCATTCTTCATCTCTCCTCTCTCCATATATCATCGCTGGTCTTACCACTGTACAATACATCATGCCTTTCACTCTTGCACTAACTTTTTTTGTCACATATCAGTCCAGAGCATTTTCTCCAATTTTTCCATCCTGCTTGTATCCTCCCATTTATTTCTCTATCCAGTTCACCATCTTGCGACAGATTTCTATTATACTATTTCTATTATACTATTTTTTCTTTTTTTTTTATTTCAACTTTCGTCACTTCCCTCGTGTAACTTTTCTGGCATAATTTTTCATCCCTTCAAGGAATTTCGCTTCTTCACTTGTTTGATTTTAACGACCAAACTTTCCTCTCGTATTCTCTTGCAGGCATTACCGCGAATCACTTTTTCTTACATTTTTCTTATCCTTTTAAATTTGCTTCCAAACATCCCATTAATGAAATGAACACTAACCAGGAAAAATCACGCAAGAAAGCCAGGAAATCTCAGTCTTGTTTTTTATTACTACTTTTCTGATGCAAAGGTAGAAGAGGGACACAGTTATTGATATTCCTCTTATTTTCCTTATTTTCTTATAGTCAACTTCTTTAATTTCTGGAGTACCATGATGCGTTTCTATATTAATTCTGGTTATTATTTGGTGATTTTATACAGCTTTCGAAACTCGGGTGGGGATTGAAATAGTGAAGACTGTGACTAGTATTCTTTTGACCTCCATAGATCCTTCCTAATGTAAATAAAATGGTCTAATCGTACTCAGATCTCAAGGTGAAAATGTGTCCCAGTATTGAAGGGGTTAAGCATCTTGGACAGAGAAAACCTTAGACTTGAGTTGTATCACTTCTTAGACTAATGGAGAGGTAAAAAAAGCACCATACATTCAATTTTCTTTCCCATTATTACTATCTTTGAATCAGATTTAATAATTCTGTACATAGGAAAAAAAAAAAAACTGAGCTAAGTGTTTCATCTCTTCTTAGCTTATTTAACGCAGAGGTAGAAGAGAGACAGCATTCTCTACTTCGTATTTCCTTATCCTGTATCATTTAACCTCATATATTCCAAACATGAAGATGGAAAAAAAGAACGCTACTCACATTGATGAAAACACAAAGAAAGGATAGTAAACATCATCTACTATTCCTTATCTTTACCTCATCTCTTTACCTGAACATGAAGAAAAAGCTGAAGATGAGAAAAAAAAAACTACTTACATTGATGCAAAATTCGAATAAAGGGACAGTAAACAACATTTACTATTCCCTTTTTTTAACCACATCCTTTTACCAAAACATATAAAAAAAGTGATTTTGGACCCTTTCATCTGACTATAATTTCCTTCGACACTAAAATCCCCGACTTGCTGCCACCATTTGTCTCCTTCCTTTTCGCATCCTCCGTCCTTTCGCTCAACCGTATCCTGGCCTTACAAATTCAAGGTAATGCCCGGCACGTCCCGCCAGACAATGACTGTATATTTCAGAACTTAATGGGCACCTCTCCCTTGCTCTTCCTCTTCCCCTTTCTTTACCACCATTTACTCTCTCTCTCTCTCTCTCTCTCTCTCTCTCTCTCTCTCTCTCTCTCTCTCTCTCTCTCTCTCTCTCTCTCCACCTTCAGTGTCTCTACTCCTGTTTCTCTTCTCATTTATTTATATCTTTTCTTCTTTTTTTCTGTTCGTCCCCTACCTAACTTTTTCCTCTTCTTCACTTTTCTTTCCTCTCTTCTTCTTTCTTCCTTTTCTTCTTTCTTCTTTTCTTCTTTCTTCTTTTTCTTCTTCTTGTTCTTCTTGTTCTTCTTATTCTTCTTGTTCTTCTTTTTCTTTTCTTTTTTCCTTCTTATTCTGCTTCTGCTTCTGCTTTTGCTTCTGCTTCTGCTTCTTCTTCTTCTTCTTCTTCTTCTTCTTCTTCTTCTTCTTCTTCCACCTCCTCCTTCTCTTCCTCCTCCTCCAGACTACACTACACCCAGTAACTTCCTTTCAGCGACCTGGTCTTCTCTCCTACAGTAGAGAGAGAGAGAGAGAGAGAGAGAGAGAGAGAGAGAGAGAGAGAGAGAGAGAGAGAGAGAGAGAGAGAGAAGGCAAAAAACATACCTTGCTATTTCATTATTACTTCACTTTATTTTCCTAACAAATATTTGCGTATAGTCAGTTAGAACACACACACACACACACACACACACACACACACACACACACACACACACACACACACACACACACACACACACACACACACACACACACACTTGGAAGAAAAAAGAGAAAAAAAAGAGAGAAATAAAGACTAAGAAATAATGGTTGTGTTGGTCCTCCCGTCAGGTTTCCCAACGCACTCAGAGTTTGGTTTTCTGTAGCATTGGAATGGAGAAAACTTTTAGTGTGCGTGGCAAAGCTGCGAGGACTTTATAGGGGAAGGAGGGAAGGAGAGGGAGGATGGGAGGGATAGAGGCGAGAGAGAGAGAGAGAGAGAGAGAGAGAGAGAGAGAGAGAGAGAGGCAATAACCGGGAGCTTTATTTCATTCCGTGAGAGCAGAGCCAGCACCCACACCGGGCCACACAAACTTCGGTTAATATGAGCTAAGTTTAACATGGTGATATATAAGAGAGACTTAATAACCAGGTATTTACGAGCAGGCGGCGTGTACTGCATGCAAGCTGAGCAAGGGAGGGAGGGCAGGAGGAGGGGAGAAGAGGAGGTGATGGTGGTGGAGGTAGAAAAGATAGAGAAGAGGGAGGAATAAGGGAGAAATAAAAGAGAGAAAAATAAAGGAAAATGAGGAGAGAGGGAGAAAACAGTGGAAGGAATAAATGCATAGATCAAATAAAAGAGAAGTAAGGAGGGATTCAGGATAAAAGAGGCAAAAGGAACAGACGGAAGGGACAGAAAGGAAAGAATGTAAAGAGTGACGAGGGAATAATGAAGGAAAAGAGGAAAGAGAGAGACAAAGGAAAGGCACGTGAGGAGAGTAAGGGGGAAAAATAAAAGTAGAATTATAAAGAGCGTGCGATAAGAGGGAAAGAGAATAAAGGAGGAATAAACACAAAAGGAAGATAGGTAAGCAGGAAGAGAAAATAAAAGGAGAGAGATAATAAAGAAGGAATTGGCACAAAACTAAGATAGATAAGTACGAAGAGAGGATAGAGGAGGAATAGAAAGAGAAGGAAGAGATAAAAGAAAATGAAGAGATCGAAATAAAAGGAAATAAAAAAATGTGGGAAAAGAAGTAAAAGGAAATATAGAGAAGGAAAAAACGGAGAGGAAAAAGGGAGAAAAAATATAGGAAGATAGAGAGAGAGAAAAAAAAAGAGACAACAAAGAAACAGGAAAGAGGTGAGGGAAGGAGTGTTGTAGGCAAGGTGGAATAGCATTAATTTTACCATTAACTCTCATTTCCGCTCTCTCAGTACGACCCCCTTTTTGCCACATATACGTAATTCTCTCCTTGCCTATCTTCGTGCTTAATTCCCTTCCCTTTCTCCGTAATTCTTTTATTCTTTCCCCCACTATGCCTTTCTTCGTACGTAATTATTTTATTCTCTTCCACTCCATGTCTTTCTTCGTACGTAATTCACTTCCCCTTTTTCTTCGTCCGTTTGCCAGCGAGAGTCAGCCCTGTGGTGGTTGTACATCCTAAGACCTTACAGTGTCATTGCGAGTGTAGAAAGTCTGAATTAAACAAGGAACTTTGAAAGGATCCAGAGTATGTTCTTAATAATGAATATGTATTACTGTGTGTGTGTGTGTGTGTGTGTTTGGAGTACAGGAGAAAGAAGGGTGAGTTTACAGTGTGTGTGTGTGTGTGTGTGTGTGTGTGTGTGTGTGTGTGTGTGTGTGTGTGTGTGTGTGTGTGTGTGTGTGTGTTTGTGTGTGTGTGATTCACCACGGTCGTTTGCTGGTAACCCAGCCAGCCTTCCCCATGACGGAGCGAGCTCAGAGCTCATAGACCGATCGTCTGGTAGGACTGAGACCACAACACACTCCACACACCGGGAAAGCGAGACCACAACCCCTCGATTTACACCCCGTACCTATTTACTACTAGGTGAATAAGGGCTGCACATTAAGAGGCTTACCCATTTGCCTCATCGCGCCCTGGATGTGTGTGTGTGTGTGTGTGTGTGTGTGTGTGTGTGTGTGTGGGATGTAAATTTTTGTTTTGGAGACTAAAAGCTCTTAAATGTGTATCATATGTGTATTGATGTATATAAACAGATAATGTATTCGTCTATGTTTTATTTGTAGTCAATATAAACTCTCTCTCTCTCTCTCTCTCTCTCTCTCTCTCTCTCTCTCTCTCTCTCTCTCTCTCTCTCTGTGTAGTGGAAGGGAAATGTAGAAAAGTCAAATGATGCTTACATTTGGAAGCAAGAAGAATGAAAAGAAAGATTACTGTCCAAAATTATTGCTTATATGTAGCACTACGAGAGAGAGAGAGAGAGAGAGAGAGAGAGAGAGAGAGAGAGAGAGAGAGAGAGAGAGAGAGAGAGAGAGAGAGAGAGAACAGTTAAAGGGAAGGATGGGAAAAGAAAGAATATTTAGGGAGAAATAGATAAAGTAAGAGAAGAAGAAAGAGGACGAAGGAAGAGAGAAGGAAGGCAAGGAACAAAGAGAAGAAGAAAAGTTTTGAAATAGGAGTGGAGTAAAGAGAAGGTAATGGGAAATAGTATAGGAGTAATAGAAGGAAGAGAAGAAAGAAAAGAGGCAAATGACCAAGAGAGAGAGAGAGAGAGAGAGAGAGAGAGAGTAGGCATAAATTAAGGCGTTAAGGTTGAGTAGGAGGGAAAAATGTGGAAGCAGGAAGGTGGGAAGAGGAGTCATGAGTGTTGATGGGAGAGGTTTTTGTGCCACGAGACTGATTTAGGAAGAGGAAGCGGAGGAGGAGGAGGAGGAGGAGGAGGAGGAGGAGGAGGAGGAGGAGGAAGAGGAGGAGGAGGAGGAGGAGGAGGAGGAGGGGTAGAGAAATTAGGAGGATGAAGAGGAGGAGGAGGAAAAAGAGAAGAAGAAAGAAGAAAAGGAGGAAGAGGAGGAAAAGGAGGGGATTAGAAAGAGGAAGAAGAGGAAGAGGAAGGGAGGAGGAGGAGGAGGAAGAGGAGGAGGAGGAGGAATAAGAGGAGGAGAAACGAATAAGAAAAAGGAGGAGAATTAGAATAGGGAAAAAAATGGAACAGGGATAATAAAAGAAAGAAGGAAAAAGAATGAATCAAGAAGAAGAGGAAGAAAAAGAAGACGTAAAGGAGGAGGAGGAGGAAAAGGAGCAAAAAAAAGATGAACAGAAGAAACAGTAACACGATAACTAAGAAAAAAAAAGGAGAATGACGAACACAAAACGACAAGCAATACCTATAAGAGAAGGAAGAGGAGAGCGAATATGAAAGAAAAGGAAGAGGAAGAGGAGTTTCAGTCTAAGGTCCATATTCAGAAATGATTTGTTCTCTCGCCATGATTGTCTGGGTTATCAAGAGTGTTTCTCCTGTTAACAATATAGAAATCTTGTCACTGCCTCTTGAACCAGAAGAAAAACTTGATTAAAAACGCTTTGCTCTATCACCACGACCATTTTCCAAGCCCTCAGAGATGATTAGCGAAGATATCAAGAGTGTTTCATTAAAGCCAATTGTGACTTCACAGAACATTTCCCCTTGTGTCTCGCAATACAAGAGGGCAGTTACATCCTGCCCTCTCTTCTCTCACACAACTAACTACATATACATTCCTCAAACAAAATAGAAAAAAATAGATAAAAAAGATGACTCCTCATCATTTTAGGAGTCCCTCTACGACTAATATCTACTCAGCATGTTTAGGGACCAGCATCTCAGTGGGCCTTTTTTTTTTTTAACCATAATTTTTGTTGCCCTTGGCCGGATTTCCCTCTTACATAAAAAGTAATAATATAGAAATCTTGTCACTCTGCCTCTAGAACCGCAAAAAAAAAAAAAAAACACCTTGAAGAACTATGTTAATTTGAATAAAGCCTTTTGAAATCATGGAGGTGAAGCACAGGAGTGTTTGAGAATACTCGTAAGAGCCTTGGGTCAGCGTCTCAGCATCCTTACGGACAAGACTGCACACAAATCCTGGCCCTTTGCAGAATCCAGACCTACAATGACATTTTTCCATCTCCTTTCCCTCCTTTCCTCGCTTTCCACCCTCACTTTTCTTCACCTCACATCGTTTTCTTTCTGTTCCTCCTCATCTTTTTAGCCACAAAGACCACATCTCTCTCTCTCTCTCTCTCTCTCTCTCTCTCTCTCTCTTCATCCCTTCTCCTCTGTTTCTACCTAGATTTTAAAATGGTTTCCTCTCTTTCCTCTCTATTTTTGTTCCTCCCCCTGTTCATTTTATCTTTCCTCCTCCATCTCGCTCATCACATTCCTTTTCCCCAACACAAACATTAACACGGGTAAAAAGAAAGAAAGAAGGAAAAGAAAGAATAAGAGAAAAGGGAAAGAAAAAGAAGGCATGAAAATAACAGGGTGAATATGGAACTCAAAATGGAAAGGAATATAACAAAATGAACAAAGTAAAGAGAAAGATGTGAAGCACTGAGGTGAGAGAGAGAGAGAGAGAGAGAGAGAGAGAGAGAGAGAGAGAGAGAGAGAGAGAGAGAGAGAGAGAGAGAGAGAGAGAGAGAGAGAGAGAGAGTAAATAAACAGATGTAAGATAAACAAGACTAAAAGCAAATAGTCATCTTTTCCCCTATTTATCACACTCTGCCCCTTTTGTTTTTTCTCTCCATTACCCTTCTTCCTTCCTTTCTTCCTTCCTTCCTTCCTTCCTCTCCTTCCTTCCTTCCTTCCTCTCCTTTTCTCTCACACAACTTTCTCTTTCATTTCTCCTCCTTTTTAGTTCTGATATGACTTATTTTACTCTCCTTTTATTTTCTTTCTCTTCTCATTTTTCAGTCATATCATCTACTTTTGTAACCAACCTCTACCACTTCTATTATATACTGTAGCTTCACACAAGTTGTCCTTTATTCTCTTCAGTACCAGAACACGTTTTCATATTCATTCTGGTTACTATTTGGTGATTTTATACAGGTTCAGAAATATATATTGGGATTGAAATAGTAAAGACTCTGGCCGTTAATCTTCTGATCTCTATAGACCCTTCCTAATGCAAATAAAATCGTCTAATCATACCCCAAAATCAAGGTAAAAATGCATATCAGTATTGAATGAGTTAAATATCAACATATTCTCAGATTTTGTTACTCCTTTGTGTTCTTTTATGTTCATGCTATTAAATGTTCCTACTCCACCATTATTTTATCCTTTCCTATCTTACTGAAGTCTGAAGCTATTATTTTTTTGTATTTTTTTTTTTTTGTTTTTGCTTCTCTTTTTTATACTTTCTTTTCTCCATATTTCCTTTTTTTTTTTTTTTGCAATATTAAGTTATGCAATTATTTCCTGTTCCATTTTCCTTAATCCTCCTTACCATATGAATAATTTTCACCCTTCCTTCCTTTTCTTTTGTTATTGATCCTTTTCTTTATCTTTTCCTTGAGTTTTTTTTTCCTTTCTCACTATCTTTACAGAGTTCTCTAGCTATTTTCTTTCATCTATTTGTCATATTTAGGTTTTGAACTTTTCCTTTTCGTTTCTCTTTTGTTCTCTTCCCTTTACAGTTTATCCCTTTTCCTACGATGCATTTCGTTTCGTCTTTCACTTTCTTTAATTTGTCCTTTGTTTCCCTTTGTTTTTTCCTTCTTTTCTTATTTTCCTTCTTTCTTACCACGTTTATGGATGTGTTCATTTATTCCATCTGTCATTTTCCTTCATTTTCCTTTGCATCCTGACTTTTCCCTGTTTTGGGCTTTTTAAAATTTTCACTTTTTCCTTTTTTCTTCCTCTCCATCACGTTTACTTATCTATCTTTCATATCCGTTGACTTTTATTTTTCCCTTCCCTCCATTTCTCCTTGCAGTTGCTCTCCATTCTTCCCTTTCCGTATTGGTCATCACCTTTACCTCTTGTCTGTCAGCCTCTCCCAGCATTCACCTTCGCTCTCCCTGACACTTGAACACACCCGAGCAGGAGAAGGAACCTGAATCTTTAGTGAGCATCAGTGCTGTGGAGTTGTTCTGTGTCGGAGGATTTGACGTGCATTTTAATATTAATGATGCAATTTGAAGGTTATAATTCATTCATTCATGTACTGCTTGGATATACGTATATATATATATATATATATATATATATATATATATATATATATATATATATATATATATATATATATATATATATATATATATATATATATATATATATATCTCTCTCTCTCTCTCTCTCTCTCTCTCTCTCTCTCTCTCTCTCTCTCTCTCTCTCTCTCTTTCTTTCTCTCTCTCTTCGGTGACTTGGTTTTATAATGTGGTTCTCTTATTCATTTGTGGCGATAAAGTTGTCCTTGCAGGCTGCCATAACTTAATATTTCACGTGTGTGAGTTAGCACTCTGAATGTTACAGTGCGTCCAATGAATGTTCGATCCGGTGTTTTGCAATATTGACAGCAGAGGTTCATGTGAGTTTGTTGCGGTTACTGTTTCTTTACCCCCAATTGCAAATCTCCTCCGACCAATTCATCTCTTCAGTACCAGGACGCGTTTTCATATTTATTCTGGTTACTATTTGGTGATTTTATACAGCTTGAGAAACATATGTTGGGATTAGAATAGTAAAGACTCTGGTCATTAATGTTTTGACCTCCATATAGCCTTCCTGATGGAAATAAAACCGTGTAATCATACCCAAAAATCGAGGTAAAAATGCGTCTCAGTATTGAGGCGGTTAAGGGTTATAGTGTATCGCTTGTATTCAGCCAATAGACCAAATAAGGCTGCAGAATTAATCCCTCCTTGTTTCTGTTATGCCGTTCCTACTGGTACTAGTGTTTCTACGGAGGGATGACAAAATGTTTCCTCTATTTGGTACATTTTTCTGTCACACATTTTTGTTTTCTTTGTAGTGATATTCTACATAGTTTCCTCCTTCCCTCTCACCCACAAAGCCCACCCAATTATAGCTTCCCTTCCCCTCCTACCCATAACCTCCACCCTATTCTAGTTTCTCCTTCCCTTTCATCCACAAAGCCCACCCAATTATAGTTTCCCCTTTCCTTCCTAGCCCTAACCTCCACCCTATTATAGTTTCCTTCTTCCCTCTCACCCTACAAATCACACACTATTTTAATTTCCTCCCTCTCACTCCTCCAATCTCTTTCCTTGTGTTCAAACGGCTTTTCTTCTCTTGTTAGAAAGGAAGAAGCAAATATAAGTGCATTGTCTTCCATATCCACCTGATGTAAGGAAGCTTCTACACCTTATGTCTATGTATCCAAGATCATTTGTAGGGCGTCTCCGCAGCCAGCAGAGCCCAGCCTTTGCTTCTTTCCTCTCACATTAACAAGGTGGAAGTGTGATAACAGAAACGCGTATGTTGTAGTGTGGTAAAGTATAAATGTACCATATTGTCTATAATTTAGTATACTGTTTAAAGATTTTGTAGCCTTTTTTTTCAGTTTCCATTCTATTCAATTTTCTATTTTTTCCTCTCTCTCTTTGACCGTGTTGCCTTTTCCTATCTTTCCTTCCTTTTGATCTTTCTTGCATTCCTTCCCAATATTTTTCTTTGTTTTCCTTACTCTGGGTCTGGTGATTGGTTTGTTTATTCATTTATTTGTTAGTTTGGTGATTTCTTTGTTGTTTCATGGTATTCTTTTCTTTTCATCTGATTTGTCCCCTTGTATCATTCTCCTTTCATGTCCCTCTCTTCTTTTATTTCTTTACATTTGTTCCTTTTCATTGTCTGCTTGTATGTTTGTCTATCTATTTACCTCTCTATCGGTCTATCTATCTGTCTATCTGTCAATCAGTCAATCAGTCTATCTATCTATCTATCTATCTATCTATCTACTTACCTATCTATCTATCTTCTCTCTCTCTCTCTCTCTCTCTCTCTCTCTCTCTCTCTCTCTCTCTCTCTCTCTCTCTCTCTCTCTCTCTCTCTCTCTCTCTCTCTCTCTCTCTCTCTCTCTCTCTTTCCAGAAAAATATTCGCCATATTTTTTTCAAAACTGTTTACACAAACAATAAACACAAACAAACAAGGAAGCAAAACGCAACAGTTGGCTGAGCTTTAGGATGTTTTCTTAATTCTTGTGTGTGTGTGTGTGTGTGTGTGTGTGTGTGTGTGTGTGTGTGTGTGTGTGTGTGTGTGTGAGTTTCATTCCACCAGAAAAAAAAAAACATTTAATTTTGTCTATTTTCCGTCTGCCTGATTATGTATCTGCCAGTCCGTTTGTCAGGCAATCTATCTTTCATTTTATTGGTACATCTGTTTTTTTTTTTTCAATCTATTTGTTTATCTGTCTGTGTCTGATTTAGGAGGATTTTTATTGCTTCTACACACACACACACACACACACACACACACACACACACACACACACACACACACACACACACACACACACACACACACACACACACACACAGACACACAGACACAAACGTAAAAGATAAAAAGACAGGCCACGTGTTGATACTGACATTGAAGGAAGGAAGCGCTTAATATTGAGTGAGTATGTTTTGCCGGTAGAGTTTCGTGCGTTAAGGTCACTCACACGTGTAATCCTTGTTATACACGTTTGCTGTTTTCTACGAGGAAATATAATCTGTGCTTTCTATGAATTCTCGTGTTTATTCATTGCTCTGCTTAGTGGTGCGCTGAATTGGAATGTGAATCATGTTTCCTCTCTCTCCTCTCATTTATTTAGTAACATATTTTAGTGTGACTTTCGTTCCGTAATTTTTATAATAATTTGGCAAGACAAAACTAATGGAATAACAGTAAAGCAACTATTAACAACACTACGCCAAACGGCAGTAATTGTGAAGCTAGTGACGCTGGTCAATATGATTACCATGATACTGTAACTGTTATAATACTCAGGAAATGATGATTTACTACTACTACTACTACTACTACTACTACTACTACTACTACTACTACTACTACTACTACTACTACTATAAAGGTATCTGTAATAGTGAAAGTGCGTTGTATCAGTTGTAGTGTAGTGATACATGTAATAGTATTTGCAGAGAACTAGTGGAAAATAAAGAAAACTGATAAGTGACCCTGCTTGAGATGACATGAAATACTCGTACGTACATTGCAAAAATGAAAAAGTCTCTTCACGAAAGGTGCTTCTCGACTCAAGGATTCTAAACAACAGAGCGAGCATTAGAAAAAAAAAGAAGAAAAAAAATTCGCTATTGAAAGTGAAAAACAAATTTCCCTGTGTAAGAGAAAAAACTATATATATTTTTTATACATTTTTTTCCTCGCTCTCCTCGTTAATATTATTGAAGGGGATTACCACATGAATATTTATAGCACTGAAGTGTTGCGATTATTGTTTCCACCAAGTGTTTTTTCTGTTACAGTCAATATTAGCGGTGAGTTTAATATGCAGGACACTAATTGCTTGGTGACGGGTAAGGGACAGAGTGAGAAGACGGGAAAGGAAGGGGAAGAGGAGAGCAAAGAGAACAATGAAAAAAAGAATAATAGAATGAGTAAAAGCACCAAGGGTAAGAGGAGGAAAAGGAGGAGGAGGAGGAGGAGGAGGAGGAGGAGGAGGAGGAGGAGGAGGAGGAGCAGGAATATGAGCAGGAGCCGGAGGATGAAGAGGAGGAAGTGAAGGAAGAGTAGGAAGAAAAGGAGGAGAATGGAGAGTAGGAGGAGGAGAAAGAGGAGGAGTAGGAGTAGGAAGAGGAGGAGGAGGAAGAGAAGGAGGAGGAGAGGAGGAGAGAGAGAGAGAGAGAGAGAGAGAGAGAGAGAGAGAGAGAGAGAGAGAGAGAGATATGGGAGGATTTTGTGATTTTTCTCTTTCATGTTTTTTGTCTGTGTTTATTTATTTGTTTGTTTGCTTGTTTTTTCATTTGTTCGTGTGTGTGTGTGTGTGTGTGTGTGTGTGTGTGTGTGTGTGTGTGTGTGTGTGTGTGTCCGCGAAACACCCCAAAGCCAGTTAGCCAGCCAGCAGATAAAACAAAAGCGAACACCAAAAAGGAAACACACCGGAATGCAGTGAGTTTACCTTCAAATCCCACCGTCATTATCGTTCAGTATTTCCCATTTCCCGGGATGTCTACGCTTTGGTGTTGCCTTTCTTTCACCCCTGAGGGAAAAAGACACGAGGCGGACCGCTCAGCTACACACGTTTGCCACTGATGAACGCACACACGCCGTCATCAGCTGCAGCATCAAACACACTGCAGCGTCACGTAACTTAACAGCTCCTCCTAACGATTTCACATTAAGATCAAAGAGACGCGCTGCATACAAATTATCAAAGCTCACGAGATTCATAAAAGCCTAAGCTGGTGGGTGTGATAATTCATGTTTGGTCCTAATGATGGAGGTGGAATAGAATAGTGAAGAGCGATGCAGGCAGTGAATTAATGGACTGGGATCAGTATTCAAACTCTCTTCGCTCTCTCATCACGACTGTTCTCCGAGGCCACAGAGATGATTAGCCGAGTTCTCAAGAGTGTTTCCCCTGTTGATAATGTAGAAATCTTTTTTAATTTATCACTGTAACTGCACAAACACAAGCGGAAACTCGTAAAACTTGATGTACAGGCTTTTGAACTAAATGGAGGTTCGGTTCGGAGGTGTTTCGGAATATGGGTCTAGCTTGTGTGCATGTAAGAGGAAATATTAGTCATTTAGTGTGGAGAAAGATAAAGTCGTTTGTATTTTCTTTCAATTTGTGATCGTCGTTACTCCAATACTCTAAGAGACATATATTGGTCCTTCTGTCTCTTTTTCATCCTTCTATCTATAATTTCTTTCTCATTATAGTTCGTAGTTTATTGTTGTTATTGTTATTGTTGTTGCTATTGTTATTTTGTATCTTTTTCTTTCTTTTCTTTCTCTTCCTTAGAGCAATCCTTCATCCACAACCAGTTTTCACCCGCCAGTGTCTCATCAAGATTTACGATGTCAACTTCTTTTACATAATTTATCACGTTGGAAGAACTTCTACACCCTTTATGTTAATAGGAAATTGACAGTACTGAACCTTCGATTTAGTATTAAGCCTCTTGTATTTCCTTCCTTGTAATAGATAGATACTATTACTATTATTTTACTACTTCTACTACTACCAATACTGCTACCACCACCACCACCACCACCACCACCACCACCACCACCACCACCACCACCACCACCACTACTACTACTACTACTACTACTACTACTACTACTACTACTACTACTACTATTACTATTACCATCATTAAGAAACAAGCGATTTTTCCTGTACTTTCGTCACACTTAAGTTGTAATAGTAGCAGTATTAGTAGTAATAGTAACAGTAGTAGTAGTAGTAGTAGTAGTAACAGTAGTAGTAGTAGTAGTAGTAGTAGTAGTAGTAGTAGTAGTAGTAGTAGTAGTAGTAATAGCAGCAGCAATAGTAGGAGGAGCATCAGCATTGTTAAAGGGAAGGCAAGGATACACATGCACGCACACTTTCCTCTGAATTATTGTAGTTTCAGAGTTGAGTGTATCTCTTTCCCTCTAACTTTGGTTCCACAACTTCTCATGTATTTATCAAGCATACGAAGCTTTATGGTCTGGGATAAAAGTAGGAATTACTGACTCTCTCTCTCTCTCTCTCTCTCTCTCTCTCTCTCTCTCTCTCTCTCTCTCTCTCTCTCTCTCTCTCTCTCTTTCGTATTTTCTTTCTCCCCTTTATTTACTGAATCGTTATTTATGTTTTGTCAAAATATACGTTTCCTATGTAAGGCATTAAAATTTTGCACGCACGCACACACACACACACACACACACACACACACACACACACACACACACACACACACACACACACACACACACACACACACACACACGAATAGCAAGAGAGAGAGAGAGAGAGAGAGAGAGAGAGAGAGAGAGAGAGAGAGAGAGAGAGAGCGTACGATGTAAGTGAATATATAAAGTTTTTCATCAACGCGAAGGTGTAATTTTGCAAAGTAATGAATCATGCGAGCGAAAATTTCATTACGCGCCGTTCACTCGTGTTCATTAAATCGCACGCAATTAACTAGATGCGTTTACTCTTACCGACACACACACACACACACACACACACACACACACACACACACACACACACACACACACACACACACACACACACACACACACACACACGTGGCAGGGCAGTGACTCACAATCCGGAGGGCTAATTTTGAATCCCGTGTCAAGTAGAAATTGTTAACGTGAGTTTGTTCTTTGTCGCCTCTTCTCACCGAGCAGTGATTGGATACCTGGCTGCGGTGGAAGGTGTGCCCCGCTGCTAGGTGGAACAAGCCAACTCTACAGTAAAATTACGCCCCACCGATATCGGATTGTACTTGAAATATATGTACTGTGTTAGTATATAAGTACTTTGTGATATTATGTTGCTGTAAGGCTGTAATATACGATGGCAACTGATACGCTATTATTATTTTTATTATTGTTGTTTTTGTTTTTGTTATTATTATTGTTATTATCATTATTATTATTGTTATTATCATTATTATTATTATAAATATTATTATTTTTATTATTATTATCTGAACACACACACACACACACACACACACACACACACACACACACACACACACACACACACACACACACACACCGCGTAGTGTAGTGGTTAGCACGCTCGACTCACAATCGAGAGGGCCGGGTTCGAGTCCCGGGGCGGCGAGGCGAATGGGCAAGCCTCTTAATGTGTGGCTCCTGTTCACCTAGCAGTAAATAGGTACGGGATGTAACTCGAGGGGTTGTGACCTCGCTGTCCCGGTGTGTGGAGTGTGTTGTGGTCTCAGTCCTACCCGAAGATCGGTCTATGAGCTTAGAGACCTGTCTCTTCACTGTTACTCTGTGTTTGATTCTTTTCCTCTGGTACACTTTCTACCACGCTTCATTCTACCATCATCCCACCATTTTTCTTTTTCCCTCTCCTGTCCTGCCCTATTAACATCCTCAGCCCAAATACATTCCCTTTTTATTCCCGTAACTTCCTCCCGCAATACCTTGCATTCTTCTTGCACAGTTTACCTCACCCTAATTACTCTATCACACCAGTCTTCGCTTCCGTTACTTTATATCTCTCTTGTAATACTCAGTCATTGAATTACCTCAACATTTCCTCACTTTCTTTTCGGTCGTATCGTGTCCAAACTTAGATATCACTTGAGCAGCTACAAGTCATGATGTGTCATGATGACAGTGATAGAGAGTGCAGCTAGTCTGCTTGTGTCATTCAACTACTGTCGTTTGCTGGTTACCTAGCAAATCGTTTCCATACGGAAAGAATAGTGATCCATGTTTAGATAGGACTGAAACCACTCACACACCACACGCCTGGACAGCAAGGCAACAACCCCAACGGTTACATCCATTACCTATTTGCTGTTAATTGAACAGCGGGTACGCATTAGGAGGCTCGCTCATTTACCTCCCTTTGCACGGGACTCTGAGCTTTCTCGCTTGTGAGCTGAGTGTACTAACCACCACATTATGCGGTGTGTAATGACAGTAATGATGGTGATACTAATACTACTATTACTACTACTACTAATAACATTAATAGTAGTAGTAGTAATAATAACAAAAGTAATACTGCCAGTATTAATGGTGATGAAATGTTATTACTATTTATACTACTACTGCTACTACTACTACTACTACTACTACTACTACTACTACTACTACTACTACTACTACTACTACTACTACTACTACTACTACTACTACTACAGCTATATTCTACTTCCACCACCACCACTACCACCACCACCACCAGTACCAGCATGCCCTACACATAAGCACCGGACGTCAATAATTGCTCACTTCCGCAGAAAATTGTTTCAAGTAAAAAGTGGAAAAAAATACATTCTCCCGTAGCAACAATTTTTTTTTATTTTTGACTGTAATATTTCATGGGTCTCCTCGTCGACAGTCGCTTTGCAATGAAGAGGAACGCCTGATCGTTGGAGGAGAAGGAACTCATCCTAATGTTTCACTCTTTTTCTTTTGTGTGTGTTTTTATTTCCGTGAATTTATCTGTTTCTGTTAATCATTGCTTATGTTTTTTTTTCATCCGTTAAGTCTCTGTCTGTCTGTCTGTCTCTGTCTCTCTCTCTCTCTCTCTCTCTCTCTCTCTCTCTCTCTCTCTCTCTCTCTCTCTCTCTCTCTCTCTCTCTCTCTTTGGTCTATAGGATGAAGAGAGAGAGAGAGAGAGAGAGAGAGAGAGAGAGAGAGAGAGAGAGAGAGAGAGGAAGTGAGATTGGAAGAGAGAGGGGAGATATAGACTCGAGAAGGGGGGAAGAAAGCGGCACAGAGGAAGAAGATAAAGAGAGAAGGCGGAGGAATATGGGACCGGTTTTAGAGGGGAATATATTTGGATGAAAAGGTTTGTAGGAAAAGAGGCGACAATAGAGAAGATAGATACAATAGTGAGGCGGACCGAGCTAGGGGAGGTGTGAGGGGAAGCCTTGCCTGATGGGAAAGAGAGGTGAGAGAAAATACTCAGAAATTTGGTGGTGAGGCTGAAGGAAATACCATCGTGTACCGGAATTGTACACTGAATATTTTTTAGTATGTTTCACAGATAAAAACCTTAACCTCTTCACTGCCATGACACGTTTCCATATTCATTCTGCTTACTATTTGATGATTTTATACAGCTTCAGAAACTTGTGTAGGGATTGAAATGGTAAAAGACTCTGGTCATTAGTCTTCTGAAGTCCATAAAGCCTTCCTAATATAAATAAAATCGTCTAATCGTACCCAAACCTCATGGTAAAAATGTGCCCCAATACTGAAGGGGTAAAAAAAAAAAGATGAAAAAAATGAAAATGATAACTACTTGAAAAAAAAAATGAAAGCACGTAGTAATAAAGATGATGAAAGAGCAAAAAGCCATGAAAGAAAATCAGGGAAAGTAAAAACAAAACGAAGAATAAACGGAAGAAGGAGGAGGAAGAAGAAGAAGAAGAAGAAGAAGAAGAAGAAGAAGAAGAAGAAGAAGAAGAAGAAGAAGAAGAGGAGGAGGAGGGGTACTTAAGTAACAAATGATCTTGTAACGAGAGGAGTTTGTGTAATTTTTCTTGTGTTCGCCAGACACAGGCTTATGCGCGTGTACAAACACACACACACACACACACACACACACACACACACACACACACACACACACACACACACACACACACACACACACACACACACACACACACACACACACACACACACACACACACACACACACATGAATACAATGGAGTGGGGAGAGAGAGAGAGAGAGAGAGAGAGAGAGAGAGAGAGAGAGAGAGAGAGAGAGAGAGAGAGAGAGAGAGAGAGAGAGAGAGAGAGAGAAAAAAGAGCTATAATAGAAATGTAAGAGAGGAAGTGAGACAGCAGAAGAAAATTTGTGTCCAGGAACTCAGGCAAACAGGAAGGAGAAAAACATGAAGAAGACGAAGTATCTAAAGTGTTGACTCGTGTGTGGGAAGGGAAAAAAAAATGTGTGTGGAGGGAAAAAGGAAACAGGAACGTAAAAAATAGTAAAGAAAAAAATGGAAAGAAAAATAAGGGAAGAGTAGGAAGAGGAAGAAGAGGAGGAAGAGAAGGAGGCGGTGGATGATATGGATAGATAAAGAGGAGCAGCAAAAGATGAGATAGATAGATAGATAGATAGATAGATAGATAGATAGAGAGAGAGAGAGAGAGAGAGAGAGAGAGAGGGTAAAAAAAGAAGATAATAAGGGAAATGACCAGAAAGCAAATGACAGTTGTAACGTAAAGAGAAAAAAATATAAAAGTATAGTAAAATACAAGCATTAAAAGGAAGAGGAGGAAGAAGAAGAGGCAGAGGGGAATAAGGAAGAGAAGGAAAAAGGGGAAGAAAGAAGAGGAGGAAGAGGAGAAAAAGGTGGAAGAGAAGGAAGAAGAGGAGGAAGAGAAGAAGAAGAGGCAGAAGGGAATAAGAAGAGAAGGAAAAAGGGGAAGAAGGAAGAGGAGGAAGAGGAGAAAAAGGTGGAAGAGAAGGAAGAAGAGGAGGAAGAGAAGAAGGTGGAAGGGAAGAAAGAAGAGGCAGAAGAGGTAAAGGTGGAAGGGAAGGAGAAAAAAAAAATGATAAGGGAGACGTAAGAAAGTTTGAGACGAATATGTTAAAGGAAAATAAAAGGAATAAGATAAAGTGAAAATATTCAAAAAGTAACAAGAGAGAAAAGATGAAGAGAATGGAGCAAAGAGGAGATGGGCGGGAAAAGAAAATGAAACTGCTTGTGGGAAATATAAAACCAGGAGAAAGAAACGTGTCCCTTCCGTGACAGTCAACAACAATGGTGCGGAATGAATTTGTTTGGCTAAAATGCACTAACATATTTTACCTTGCGAAAGAAAGAGAGGAAAAGACGACTGTGTTTCTCTCTCTCTCTCTCTCTCTCTCTCTCTCTCTCTCTCTCTCTCTCTCTCTCTCTCTCTCAGGTAAAAGGAGGTAAAGATAAAGCGTGATAGTGAAAATGTAATGCAAAGATACGAAGATTATGGTACATTTAGTTAGTATTTAGTTGGGTGCGAGAGAGAGAGAGAGAGAGAGAGAGAGAGAGAGAGAGAGAGAGAAAATGCTAGGCAGCCAGACCGACAAACTGACACACAAACAGACGTACAGACATTAATAATAGTAGACGTATATTGAAATGGACAATAAATCAATAAATAAAGATAATTAAAAGAAAAATGCACTTATTTTGTAAATGTTACCAATAATTGTTCTCTGATGTGACCGTGTGTGTGTGTGTGTGTGTGTGTGTGTGTGTGTGTGTGTGTGTGTGTGTGTGTGTGTGTGTGTGTGTGTGTGTGTGTGTGTGTGCGTGTTTGTGTGTGTGTGTTTGTGTGTGCGTGTGTGTGAGTGCTCTTAATTTCTTTTTAATTAACGAAAGCGCTGAAATAAAGAAAATGAACCTCAACTGTTGGGTAAATAAACAAGAGGAAAGAAAAAAAAAACAGCTCCAAACCAACACTGAAGAGAAGAAGACCCCCAAAAAATAGCAGGATAAAAAAAAGAGAAAGTTTTAGCGGACAAGAAGGAACAGAATACCTCATTGA
>NC_059291.1:32921227-32938727 GCF_017591435.1 Portunus trituberculatus | reverse complement strand
GGAGAAGGAGGAGAAGGAAGAGAATGTGGAAGGAAGATTACCATCTCGCTTCTCTTCTTCATGTTGGTTGTGACACAGGCAAGATTTGAGAGAGAGAGAGAGAGAGAGAGAGAGAGAGAGAGAGAGAGGGAGGGAGGTTACTGCGTCGTTGTAGTTCTTGACGAAAGAAAAAAAGGTTGTGAAAGTCACGTATGAGACTTTTTCATTACATTTTCTCCTCGGCGGATCTACATTTTTTTTTATTTAACTTTTTTTTTATACCATGTGGACTTTTTCACGGGAATTTATGTGCTAAAGGGGATACTTTTTGGGATACCTCCTATCTCAAAGCCCATCCGCTAGGAAACCGTTGCCCCAAGTGAGGAAGCCCAGCCTACACTCGGACCGTGAACAGGATTCGAACCCGTGCTCTTGGAGACCCTCGGACCCCAAAGCACGCATGGTTCCACTGTACCAAATGTAAGCTGGCTAGTGTTACCATTTTTCTCATTTTGTCATCATATATTTTTTTTTTTCATACCTCTCTCTCTCTCTCTCTCTCTCTCTCTCTCTCTCTCTCTCTCTTTTCTGATTACTTGCTGGGAATGATGGGAGTGGTGATTGTGATGGTGGTAGTGGTGATGATAACATTTCCGTTTCATTCCTCTCTATCTTTCTCCATTCTCTCTTTTCCTCCTCTTTTTCCTCCATTATGCTCTGTATTCTCTACCCTCTCCACGACTTTGCTTCCTTCACCGTGATATTGGTTATGAAGATGATAGTGAAGAGGAGGAGGAGGAGGAGGAGGAGGAGGAGGAGGAGGAGGAGGAGGAGGAGGAGGAGGAGGAAGATAGAGGTTGTGTCAAATCGTATAGAATCTTTCCTTTCATTACGTGTCATAAAAGAATATATAAAACTATGGAAATCAGTGAAGAAATCGTACAATTGATAGATGAGAATTGTACTTCAACACCACCACCAACACCACCACCATTCTCTAGTCCATAAAAGAAGAACATGATTAGACCCTCTTCACAATTGAGCCATACTTTTTTTTTCTTTTATCGCAAGGAACATTTAAGAACCGTGTTATGAAGTCTTCTTTATCTCGATCCGTTTTGACGAGGTGTAGTGGTAGAATTTATTGGTATTTTTAAGGATTATTTATTTACTTGTAAGTTGCTTTTCTTTTTTTTATGATTGAAGTAATAATTTGGACGAGTTGTGGTGGGGGAATTATAGGATTATATATATACCTGTAACTTCTTGGGGTTTTTTTTCCGATTCAAGCAATAATTCTGATGAGCTGTAGTGAAAATTATTGGTGTTTTAAAGGATATATATTTACTTATTTGCTTTTGTTATGATTCAAGTAATAGTTTGAGGAAAATCGTGTAGCTATTATGAACTGAAAAAAAATAAAGAAAACTCCCACGAGAACCCTTAAAAGTAATGTGTGGCCTTTAAAAGAAACAATACAAAAACATAAGACTTCATAAGGTAGGCCTAGAGTTCTGCCTTTTTTTACATCACTAATCTTTCTACAGAAACAGGGAATCAGTTTTTCACCCTGGGTTTGGTGTCAGACTTAGCCAATAGGGAGTGGGAAGCTCTGTTTTCCCTTGAGCCGATACTAATTAATTATCAATGCCTTTTTCCTTTAATGTTTTCACAGCATAATATTTCAATGAACGTTTATTTAAGCCACAGGGTTGTTTTGGTCTGGCAAATAGTGTGGATGGCTCACGTCTCAATCCTCCAGTCTGGCAGTGGCTTCGGCAAGTGCTCTCCGTTCGGCTTTTGGGTGAGGCTTCCCTGCCAAACTTTCCTCGTGGCGGACCGAGACCGTGAGATGTTCCGAACTTGCCGGAGCCTCGCGGGACTGTGGAAACTTTGGGGGTGAACTTGGGCTAAGAGGGAGAATAAGTGTGGTTCTGGGTCTTGAGTTCTCTATAGGAAGGACGATTTTTCCTGAGACTCCAAAGCTTTGCGGTGATCCATTATGGCGAAGAAAAGGCAACCCACCAGAATCACATATTACGTGGCACAAGTAGACAGATAGAGAGAGAGAGAGAGAGAGAGAGAGAGAGAGAGAGAGAGAGAGAGAGAGAGCGCTATTGGAAGAATATGATTGTAGATAGAGAAAGAAGGAAGTAGAACGGGAGTAAAATCAAAACAACAAAACAATTAGAAAGGGGAGAGAACGGCAGAAATATGAAAAAAAATAGAAAAGAAAGGAAGATAAAAAAACAAGAGAAGAGGAAGTAAAGAGGAGAGTTAAAAACGGAAAGAGAAGAAATAGAAAGAGGCAAAAAAGCTAAGAAAGATGAGATGAAAGAGAAACTATTGATTGACAAAATACACCACAACAACAAGGTCATATATCGCTGTTTAAGAAAAGGATGAAAGAGAAAGCATTTGAGATTCCATTTAATTTGTGTTTGTCTTCATTGTTTCTAATTGAAGAAAATAAGAGAATAGAGGAAGATGTAAAGAAACCAAAAAAAAAAAAAAAGGCAAAAACAAGAATATGGTAATAAAAACAGTAGGAAGAGAGTGAGAGAGATGTATCCTTTTCTTCTTTCTTTCATTCTCTTTATTTTTTCTTTCTTCATTCTTCTTTCTTTCTTTCTATCTTTCTTTTTTTCTTGTCTTTCTCTCTTTCTACCTTTTCTTTCATTCTGTCTTTTTCCTTTCATTAGGCAACAGGTGAGCTAAAATATTTTGTACGAGTAGGAGAAAAGTTGAGGAATGGTCGTGGCCACCGGACTGGGTTAGCACGGGGCCACCAAGAAAGGGATCACTGCACACTGCCCAAGTATGAGTAACTTTTCTACCATTTCACTTTCTCACTATTTTCTCCTAACTTTTGGCTCCGGTAAACCCCAAAAGTCAATTATGCCGTCGATACCAGGCGGTGCTTTCTCGTGGGTAGCGAGGCTCTCAGTAAAGTAAGTTTTGTGGTAAGCAAAGGCAAAAGAAGAGGAGGAGGAGGAGGTTGGCTAGGGTAGTGGTGGTAGTGATGCGTAAGATGAGATGCTGTAGTAAAAGTAGGAGAAGGAGGAGGAGGAAGAGGAGGAAATGGTGGAGGTGGTGAGTAGGAAGAAGCGAAATTGTAGGAAGAGGAGGAGGAGGAGGAGAAGGAGGAGGACGACGACGACGACGACGACGACGAGGAGGAGGAGGAGGAGGAGGAGGAGGAGGATGAAGAGGTGACGGTGAGTAGAAGTAAGTAGGTATGAAGTTATAGAGATGGTGGTGTGCAGGAAGAAACGAGGTTTTAAGAAAAGGAAGAGGAGTAAGAGGAGGAGCAGAAGGTTGGGGAGGGGGGGTAGAGGTGGAAGAAGTAGTTATGAGTAGGAAGAAACGAGGTTGTAGGAGGAGGATATGGTGATGAGAGAGAGAGAGAGAGAGAGAGAGAGAGAGAGAGAGAGAGAGAGAGAGAGAGAGAGAGAGAATAAAAAAAAGAGTTCGTGTTGTAATTTTAACGTTTCAGTTTATGTCATGCACTATTCATGTATCATTTTTTATCTCTCAATCTTTTGTTTAATTTTTACACCATTTTTTTTTATTTATTTTTGTCGTCAGCTTTTGTTTTATCGTCACGTTTTAAGCTTCATCTTTAACTTCTTCTTTTCATCAGTTTTCACATGTGTCATCCCTTGGCAATACAATAATTTCTGATCCACCGTGTGTTATAAGAAGCGTTGGTGAAGCGAGGTGGAAAAAAAAGACAGTAGATGAATGAGTATGTAGCAAGTAGTTAAAGAATACATATATAAGTTGATAGACAGACATATCGATAAACAGATAGGCTGATAGGAATGTAGGTGGATGGATAGATAAATAAATAGATAAATAGATAAATAAATAGTTAAAAAGAAGTAACGGTACTTGTATGGAAATAATGTCTCACTTTGAACTGATTCAGTTGTATTTCTGCTTGGTGTTTGATATTCATTCGACTTGTTCACTTATTTTTTTCTCTTTTCTCTTCTATTTTGAAATAAAGTATGAGTTTGCCCTCTTTTTTTTTTTAAGGGAGGAAAGGTTTATACTGGAGAACACGAGGAAAATACCAGCAATTTGAAACCTGCAGAAATTATAATAGTACTGAGGGAAATACAAGCATGAACATACAAAGATAAAATGAAAGTTGACGGATTTTCACGGGTTTTACGTGCATGAAAGCAGATAGACAGAATTAAAGTTTTCATATGTTAAGCGTGCATGAAAACACGTGCGTTCTTATTAGCCCCTTCAGTACCAAGACATGTTTCCATATTCATTCTGTTTACATTTGGTTGTTTTATGTAGCTTCAAAAACATATGTGAGGGATTAAAATGGTGAAGACTCTGGCCATTAATTGCCTGAGCTCCATAGATCCTCCCTAATGTCAATAAAATCGTCTAATTGTACACAAATCTCAAGGAAAAAATGTGTCCCAGTACTGAAGGGGTTAGTTATGTTACCATGTTTAATCCTCTCGCTTTTCAAAGTATTACATTGTATCATTGAATTACCAGACTCTACTAAGTGAACTCGCTGGGGAAACGGTTACACACCTACGCGTTTATGAAACCTGAAAATCTCATCATAAAGTTTGACATGAGCACGTTTTTAAAACGAGTTTGTTCTCAGAGTATAATAACACAGAACACTACATCTTTCTTCTACCTGTTTGTTTCTGTTTTCTCTTTTCATTTGTGTGTATGTCTATCTATCTTTCTTTTTTTCCTCTTTACCTGGCCAGCAATGCCACAGGTTTTAACCCAGACTAAGCAACCCTTTCAACGCGCTCGCGTACACACACACACACACACACACACACACACACACACACACACACACACACACACACACACACACACACACACACACACACTCTTAACCAAGCATAATTCTTACTTTACATGAATCTTACATTGAATAAATGAAAAGAAATAACAATAAATGAAAAGAAATAACACTTCAATATTTAAAAACAATAATTAGATTATCTCTTATTGCTTCTGTGCAGGAAAGTGTTATCTACACAATATCATTCCATGGTTTATGAAAATTCGTTTTCATAGTTTGCGAAAAGGAAAATAAAAAATGACTAAAAGAGTTTACTGTTCATGTTTTGCACAGGATTTTTTCGCGTCTTTCTGAAAAATGTCATCAGAACATCCAAGAAATTATTGAAATAATGTTTGCTGCTGAAGGACTTAACGCCAAATTCGTAAAATTGTTAATCATTTTATCAGTGTTCCTTGGACCCTGAAATACTGATAAATAAAATAATAAAAATGAAGTAACTTTAACTTCCTGAATGACAAATTTTTTCTTTATTTGTCTTTCGGTTTACTTTTTTACCATCAGTATTCAGTACTTCTTCATTCCGGAACCTGTACCTTGCCTAGCAATTTCTGTTTGATATGTATATATATATATATATATATATATATATATATATATATATATATATATATATATATATATATATATATATATATATATATTAGTGATCGACCGATTATCGGCCGGGCCGATTATCGGCATCAGCCTTTTTTTTTTTTTTTTTTTAATTCGATGACCGATATGAGATAAATTTGAAACTGGGTTATTTTGGCTGTGATGCAGCCGCGCCTTTCTATCTGCTATCACTACTCTGTCTCCAGTATTGTCACACCCACAGCACCATCTGATTGGTTACAAGCAGAGCCACGGTAAAAGCCAATCAGCAGTGAAAGCTGTGCATGCATAGTGCTTACACATACGGTGAAGATACACACACGGTGGAGAACAAGAAACATACAGGGAGGAAGTTGTGGTGTGGGTTTAAAGTTAGAGGACAGCGGCGATGCTGCCAACTGTTGGTATCGAGCAATTTCATAGAAACGTTTTCATGAGTAACTTATGAAGATTAATTTCTCCAATGCTCTCCTCCCACCTCCACCGCCTATTCTTTCCCTCTATTCTCTCGTGTTAATAAACTTATAAAGCAAATAAAACATGTTTATATATATATATATATATATATATATATATATATATATATATATATATATATATATACAACAAATGAATATCGGCTCCAAATATCGGTTATCGGCCTCCTTGACTACTAATAATTGGTATCGGTATCGGCCCTGAAAAAACCCATATCGGTTGATCTATATATATATATATATATATATATATATATATATATATATATATATATATATATATATATATATATATATATATATATATATATATATATATATATAAAGGATGAACAAAATGATAAGTGGATAAATGCAAGAAAAATTGAGAAAAATAGAGAAAGAAAGATAAGCGAACAATTGTGTCATGAAATCCATTTGCATATTTAAAACACACACACACACACACACACACACACACACACACACACACACACACACACACACACACACACACACACACACACACACACACACACACACACACACACACACACACACACACACACAGCCTCACCGCTGCCGCTGTGGAACCTTAACCGACGCCCTCGGCCACCACAGTCTGTCCTGCCATCGGAATCCCGGACCGCTGCCGGGCCACGCTTCTCTCAACGATGTTGTATACCGGGCCCTGGCCGCTGCTGGGATAGTGGCCACTTTTGAACCCCGAGGCCTGGATCGCGGAGCCAAATCACCCAACGCAGCGGGGAGCCTAGAGAGACTGCTTGGCTGCGGCAACGCATCAGCCTTGCCGTTGTGCGGGGCAACGCAGCTGCCATCTGCGGGCCCCATTAGTTGCTGTGAGGCCCACTATAAATTATGTTTTCCATCCAATATCTATAAGTAGTAAGGCTATTTTGCTGGAGTGAATGCTTGTGCATGTGCACACACACACACACACACACACACACACACACACACACACACACACACACACACACACACACACACACACACACACACACACCACTATTTTCTTTTGGCTTTTGATCTCAACATCACAGGTACGTAACCTTCTCCTCTCTTCCTTCCTCCACCCATCCCTCCCTTCTGAGTAATAGGAGTGCAAAATAAAGCTTTCCCGAGACTCTTTCTATCGGCGACTTCATTACTTAGACATGATAAACAACCTCTCTCATAACACAACAATCTCTCTCAAACACATCAACGTGTCTTTGTACGTACGTGTCCTCCTTTCTTCCCCTTATGTTGTTGTTTTCTCCTTTTTCTTTCTCAAGATACAATTTCACCTACGTAGACACAGTGTTTAGATCTTGTACTTGGAAATGTTTAACTCTCGTCATCTGAAGGTGTTTGTGTGCTCGCTGTACTGTAGGGCTGTTTGGTTTCTGTCTTTGATTTATTTTTGTATGTATTAGTCATAGTGTGTTCTTTTTATTGTTGTTGTTGTTGTTGTTGTTGTTCTTTCCTCCTCCTCCTCCTCCTCCTCCTCCTCCTCCTCCTCCTCCTCCTCCTCCTCCTCCTCTTCCTTTTCCTCTTCTTCCTCTTCCTTTTCCTCTTCCTTTTCCTCCTCCTCCTCCTCCTCCTCCTCCTCCTCCTCCTCCTCCTCCTGGTATACTGAGATAATGGCAGTGCTGAGGGAAGGGGCGGTGCCAGTAAAGCTACAATGTTACTGGTGTTTAGGCAAGCATCTATTATTTCTTCATAGTTTCTCGAATGGCCTTCTTTTGTTTTGAGTCTTGTATTTTCTTCTTAAAAAATATTAGTTTGGAAAGTTTTTAATAAAGAACAAATGAATAAGTGACTTTATTGCAAAGATTAAGGAGGAAGTGAAGTGTGTGTGTGTGTGTGTGTGTGTGTGTGTGTGTGTGTGTGTGTGTGTGTGTGTGTGTTCAGTTATTTTGATTCACGTGAGACTTCATATATAATTTTTATTTATACTGGTTTATATACTTCACCAGAGAGAGAGAGAGAGAGAGAGAGAGAGAGAGAGAGAGAGAGGAGGGAGGGAGGAAGGGAGGGAGGGAAGGAGGGAGAGAGTGACCTTTCCCTCGTGTTGGGTAAGATTGGTGAGGGTTGAGGGACGTGTCACCCCATTCTCACCCCACAGCTTAGAGAAACTTCCCTCACTCCCTCTCTTTCACCCCTCTCCTCCCTCCTCCTCTCTTACACCTCTCTCTCCTCTCTTCTCTTTCCTTCTTCACTCTTCCCTTAAATCCTCTTCTCTCTCATCTTTTTCCTTCTTTATCGCCTATTATACCCCTCTCTCTCTTCTCACCCTTTGCCTTCCTTCTTCCCTCCCTTTCTACTCCTTTCTTTCTCTCTCCTTTCCTTCCTCACCACCTCGTCCTTCTCTCCTACACGTCTTTCCTCTCTTTCTCTCTCCTTTCCTACCTCACCTCCTCTTACTCCTCTTTCTCTCCTCTTACTCCTCTCTGATCCCTTTAACCTCATCTCTCTCCTTTCTCCTCTCTCACCACGGCTCGTCCACACACTATTCTCATTTTCATCTTCCTCTTCCTCATCCTCTTCCTCCTTTTATCCTTCTTCCTCTTTTTACTCCACTCTTTTTTCATCCATCTCTTATTCCTTTCTATTTATCTTCACATATTCCTCTCTCTTCTTTTCTTCCTTTTCATTTCCTCTTCCTTATTTTTTTATCCGTCTCTCTCACTCTCATTTATTGTATTAGTCTTGCTTCTCCATTTGTTATTACACCGTCTGTCTGTCTCTCTCTCTCTCTCTCTCTCTCTCTCTCTCTCTCTCTCTCTCTCTCTCTCTCTCTCTCTCTCTCTCTCTCTCTCTCTCTCTCTCTACATTGCTAATTTAATTTTCCTCCCCTCTTTGATAGCTCTTTTCTTTTACACCACCTGCTGTTTTTTCTTACTTTTTCTTTTCCTTATCCTGCTTCTCTCTTTTATCATATCTCCAGTTTGTTTCCACTGTTTTTATTTCTGTTTTATCCTTTAGTCTTATTTTCTATTAATTCTCCCCTCCCCACTCTCTTTCCTTATTGAATTTTTTTTTTTTTACATTGAAATTTTGCTGTGTACTTTTTGTGACAGTTGTTATATTTTATTCCCTTCCAAATTTTTCATCTGTGTTTAATTCCTATTTATTTATTTTTTTGTTATTGTATTGTTGTTTTGTTGTTGTTGTTGTTGTTGTTGTTGGTGGTGGTGGTGGTGGTGGTGGTGTTGGTGTTGGTCGTGTTGGTGGTGGTGTTTTGTTGTTTTTATTTATACTTCTACTATTGTTGCTTTCTTCTTTTCCTTTCATCATCATCATCATCATCATCATCATCATCATCATCATCATCAACATCATTATCATCACCATGATCATCATCATCATTATATAATCTTCATCTTCTTCTTCTTCTTCTTCTTTTTCTTCTTGTCTGTCTGTCTGTCTGTCTGTCTGTCTGTCTGTCTGTCTGTCTGTCTGTCTGTCTGTCTGTCTGTCTGTCTGTCTGTCTGTCTCTCTCTCTCTCTCTCTCTCTCTCTCTCTCTCTCTCTCTCTCTCTCTCTCTCTCTCTCTCTCTCTCTCTCTCTCTCTCTCTCTCGCTAACGATACTAATACATCATAAATCGTTGCGGAAGTCATCCAAACACATATACATTGACTTTTTCTCCTCAGGACCGTGATGTATTGGAGTGAGTTTCACGCTACAAGATGAAAAAGAATAAAAAAAGACAGGGATTCTTATAATACTTCCTCTCACTGTCCTCTCCTATTCCCTTCCCTTTGTCTTTCCCTTCTATTTCCCATTCTCTCTTTTAGCTTCTTTTTTTGTATATCTTATCTTATTTCCCATTCTCTCTTATTCTCTCGTTCACTGATATTTTTGGCCATTTTTTCCTTTTCCATTCTTTATTCTTACTGTCCTCTTCCATTCCTTTTCTTTTGTCCTTCGTTTCTATTTCCTATTCTCTCTTTTGCTTCTTCTTTATTTCTCTTATCTTACTTCCCATTCTCTCCTATTCTCTCTTTCATTGATTTTTTTTTTGCCATTTTTCTCTTTCCATTCTTTGTTCTCACTGTCCTCTCCCATTTCTCTCCTTTTGTCATTCACTCCTTTTTCCTATTTTCTCTTTTAGCTTTTTTTCTCTCTCATCTTTCTTCTCTTTCCTTCTATTCCTTCTTTTTCTTTCTTTTATTGATTTTCTTAGCCATTTTCCCTTTTCTATTCTTTCTTCTCACTGCCCTCTCCCATTCCTCCCCATTTGTTCTTCGCTTCTAACCTAACACTGTTTTTGTCCTAACCTTCACCAAAGTTTTGTTCTAACCTAACTGTAACTTGTCCTAATCTTAATAGTCACATCCTTTCCTTTCTTCTTATATTTCCCTCTTTCTTCCATCCTCCATCTCCCCTCCTTCTTCCTCTCCCCTTCGTCCATCTCTCCGCGGCGAGACCTCTTATCCTTAGCCAAAAGTTTCCCCCTAAAGCTCTGATGGAGGAAACTCTACCTCTTTATACCTCCCTTTATTTTCCCTCCTTTTTTCAGGTTATTATTTTCATCCTCTGATTTTTTTGGGGATGCCTCTTTGCCGGTTTTTTTTATTATTTATTTACCCAGCTCCTTAAACTTTTTGTCTGTTGTTGTTGTTGTTGTTGTTGTTGTTGTTGTTGTTGTTGTTGTTGTTGTTGTTAATGTTGTTGTTGTTGTTGTTGTTCTAATCTTCTTCTTCTTTTGCCTTTTTTTATTTATTGATTGTTGTTGCTGGTATAGTGTGTGTTATGCGTTGTGGTGGTGGTGGTGGTGGTGGTTGCGGTGGTTGTGATGGTGGTAGTCGTGCTGATGTTGTTGTTATTGTTCTAATACTTTAAGTGAAATTTATATTCAACGAAACAGAAGGAAAGGAAAGGAAAACTAAAACGAAAAATATTGTGTTACAGTTATAATTATTTTTTAATCACAAGTAACTGGCCCATATTCAGAAACACTCTGCTCTCTCCATGACTGTTAGTGTAATTTTCAAGAGTGTTTCTCCAGTTAATAATATAGAAATCTTATCACTCTGCCTCTAGAACTGTAAAAACACCTTTAAAAAATCGTGTCAATTTCAATAAAGCCTTTTGAAGTAGTGTAGGTAAAGTGCAGAAGTGTTTGAGGATCCGAGCCACTATTGTTCATATAGACGAGAAGTGAACACGTGTAAGCGAAGAGAATTTATACGAGTGACTTAAAATTAGTGAGAGCGAAAAATACGTTCACAGAATATTGGAAAAAAAAAAGAAATATCAGTGTCCATCTGTCTGTGCAAGGGAAATGAGAGAGAGAGAGAGAGAGAGAGAGAGAGAGAGAGAGAGAGAGAGAGAGAGAGAGAGAGAGAGAGAGAGTGTGTTATTGCAACCACTACTGCCTCTGAATTATAATGGAGTATGAGAGAAAATAAGAAACATTGACAAAAAAAAAATGAAAAAAATATAAAAGGAAAAATTCAAAGCCTTAATCTTGTCGAAAAGAAAAAGAAGAGAGAGAGAGAGAAAAAAGCTTCCGTTGTAGGCAAAAAAAAAAAAGAAAAAAAGAAAAAGCAAGGAAAAAAATGATAGAAAAAGGAAATCAAGAAATTCATCGAGATAAAAGAGAAGGAAAGAAATAAAAAGAGATCAAGCGCCATTAAAGGAACAGAGAAAAGATGAGAAAAAAAAAATCTTTGTGTTTATGGAAAAAGTAACATTGAGAAAGGAAGGACGTATAGCTGGTTAAATCCTATGGAAATAAATAGCACAAAAATCCAAAACTAATTGTGCATCCCTTCCACCACACACACTGAAAAAAAGAAGGAAAAATTTGCATGAAGAAATCTGAAAAAAGTGTGTGTACCATTTTCTGGAGCAAAAAATATTGATGTGAAATAGACGGAAGAAAAAATTACAATTCCTACATGCCAGAGAGAGAGAGAGAGAGAGAGAGAGAGAGAGAGAGAGAGAGAGAGAGAGAGAGAGAGAGAGAGAGAGAGAAAGAAATAATAGATAGATAGATAAATAGGGATAGATAAATAGATAGATAAAGATAGATAGATAGATAGAGATAGATAGATAGATAGATAGATAGATAGAGAGAGAGAGAGAGAGAGAGAGAGAGAGAGAGAGAGAGAGAGAGAGAGAGAGGAAATGATCTGCGTCTCATGCTGAAAAAAAAAGAGAGGAAATAAAGCGAGCGAAATCAGTGAGCGGCGCCTCAAACGGGGGTGACAAAATGGGCGACCGGTGACTTCCTCAAACATCATTAAAAGTTTTTGTCGCCTTGGAATGAGAATTGATGAAAAACGTTCCCTGATAGTCCCGAAAAGGTGTTCCTAAATTCTGACTGCTTGAGACATCTTTTCTTTTATTTTATTTATACCGTGTGGATTTTTCACGGGAATTTATGGGCTAAAGGGGATACTTTTTAGGGTACCTCCTATCTCAAAGCCCACCCGCTAGGAAACCGTTGCCCTGAGTGAGGAAGCCCAACCTACACTCGGACAGGATTCGAACCCGTGCGCTTGGAGACCCCTCGGACCCCAAAGCACGCATGGTTCCACTGTACCACGGCGGCCCCAAAGAAACATATTTCTCTCTTTCTTATTTTTTCATTCAGATTTATAGTTTTCCATTTTTTTCGTATTTTTTTCTTCTTTCTCTTTTCGTTGTTGAGTTTGTTTTTATTGTGGCGGTGGCAGTGGTGGTGGTGGTAGTGGTGGTGGTCGTGGTTATAAATGTGTATTATTTTTTAGCAGTCGGTGGGGTGGAGAGATGCGTTTGTCTGTGTGTGTGTGTGTGTGTGTGTGTGTGTGTGTGTGTGTGTGTGTGTGTGTGTGTGTGTGTGTGTGTGTGTGTGTGTGTGTGCGTGTATTGTGTGTGTGTGTGTGTGTTTATGCGTAGATAATACATAAGTGAAGCGGTTAATTCACACATACACACACACACACACACACACACACACACACACACACACACACACACACACACACACAGTTTTTCCAGCCTGCTTCTGATATATCCCACCCTCAAAAGGTAGTAAATTGGTCTTGATTGGTGACTGGACCCGGGAACCACAAGATGCGGAAATGGGCAGGGAGGAAATTGGATCATGTCATGTTCCTTTAACCGTGGGAAGGACTTGGCGTTAAGGAGGGAAGCTTTGGGGAGGAAAGAGGGCGAATACAAGGAGGATTGGGAGGATGAAACGGTGGATTAGGATTCGGAGATGATTGAATGAGAGAGGGACTGGAAAAATAATAATCCTATATCCATTATTTGCTTTCTTTTCTTCTTATGGGCAAATTCGTTGCTTCCTTATTAATTGTAGGCCTAATGTCTAGTTTTATTATTCTCGATTAGATCATTATTTAGTTTCATATCGATCTCACGAAAACTGGTGATGTGCGATTCCTTTCTCTGTGTTCTGGTTGTGTCTTCGTGCGAGTGTAGTGGCTACCTGATTTTTATTGATATGTTTTTTTCAATGCATAATAATGTTAAGATACACTGACTTTTCCAGCGTATACGACCACGTTCTTAAATATTTCAGAATCATTAGGACCTCAAAACAGGTATTTTCATAAGTTTTCAGCCATTTCAAGCATGTTTTTGAAGACTAGCGAGTTTTTAATGAATGTTACTTACCGTCACTGGGAGAAACTCATTAAAACGAACTGTAATACCCGTTTTTTCCTGAAAATGATATAATCTTATAACAACATGACTAATAATCTCTGACAATTTTTTTTATTATGAGAGGAAAGATTATTGAAAAAAACAATTTTTTTTTTCTTTAATGAAAATTGCTTATCTTAACTCCTTCAATATTGGGACGCATTTTTACCTTGAGTTTTGGGAATGATTAAACGATTTTATTGACATTAGGAAAGGTCTATAGAGATCAGATGATTAATGGCCAGAGTCTTCACTATTTTAATCCCCACATAAGTATTCAAAGCTGTATGAAACTAATAGATATTTAGCAAAATGAATTTGGAAACATGTCCTGGTAGTGGAGGGGTTAAAGATAAATATAATGATGTGCCGAAAGAGAAGTAAAGCTTGATTAGAGTTGATGTTCAAAGTTGCATCTAGTCGCGGCAAAATCGGTTCTATTTTCCAGCAAGAGAGTTTGAGTGTATATCCCATAATCCTCTTGATACTTTTTAATGGAGTTTGGGATATGTTTTTAATGGACAGGATGGAGCTTCTTACACACACACACACACACACACACACACACACACACACACACACACACACACACACACACACACACACACACACACACACACACATCTTCCCTCCCTACAGAAATATACTTTAAATCAGCCTCTTTTCTCACCACATTTCCCCATTGGCCACATCATCTCACCATTCTCTCTCTCTCTCTCTCTCTCTCTCTCTCTCTCTCTCTCTCTCTCTCTCTCTTCCCAGTAGCGGACCACCCACTAGACAGGACTTGGAGTTTAAACAATAATTCCCTTTCAAGGCCTCACTACGCCCCCCTGTGAGTTCCAAACAGCAGTTAGCTAAACATGAATATATATCTGAGTTAGAGTAGAAAAGTAAAGGGGGATTTGAAGCCATGACACGTGGTGATGTGTGTTAAAGGCATAATTTTAGATTCTCTCTCTCTCTCTCTCTCTCTCTCTCTCTCTCTCTCTCTCTCTCTCTCTCTCTCTCTCTCTCTCTCTCTCAAGGTATCGTATGGCTTTTTCTTCTTATTTTTTGTTTTTGTTTTTGTAACGATGACTAACTTACGTTCATCATCACGTCTTTTTGTTCGTGTGTGTGTGTGTGTGTGTGTGTGTGTGTGTGTGTGTGTGTGTGTGTGTTGCTAATTTGACAATCCTATCATGTGTCACTTTTATCATCCCTTCTCCTCCTCCTCCTCCTCTTCCTCCTCCTCCGCCTCCTCCTGCTCCTCTATCGTCCTCTTCCTCCTTATGTTTTCTTTCCTATTCTTTTTTTTTGCAACACATCCCATAACATTATCTTCTTTTCTTCCTTCCTTTCGCAACTGTTGTGCCTCTTCTTCCATTTCTTTAGTGTTATTGAATCTTGTTTCTTTTCAGCTAATTTGGTGTGTTTGTGTGTATAAGCTATGTTGAGAAATACGCAGTGAATACAATAAAAGATATGCACTACAAGATAACTAATGGATAAAACTGTAGATACACAGTAGATATCAAGACATGTCGGTAGTAAACAGACTTTTGGAGATTGAGACTGACAAAATAGATATAGTCCACATGCATATTGTACACATTTGTAGACCTATAGACAAACATTAAAGTATACGCAACGAATAGAACACAAACACATACACACATAGAAAACTACACTTACTTGACACATCTGACTGATACACACACTTGCAACCTCTTCACTAAACACTGCTAAACTGGCATTTCATTGCTGCGCCATCCAACCACCACACACTGCGAACACACACCAGCACTGCAGACTATATCCATAATCTCATAACTGCCCCACACTCTGCACCCTTGCTCCACTTCATCCTCATCTCCAATACGTAACTCCTCACCACCTAGGTCCGTATTCAGAAATGCTTTGCTGTCTCACCACGGCTATTTTGCAAGGTCCCAGGGATGATTAGCGGGATTTTCAAGAGCGCTTCTCCAGTTAATAATGTAGATATCATGTTAATCTGTCTCTAAAACCGTAAAAACACCTTTAAAAAACTCGTGTCAATTTCAATAAAGCCTTTTGAAATATTTGTTTTATTTATTCCATGTGGGCTTTTTCATGGGAATTTATGGGCTAAAGGGGATACTTTTTGTGGTACCTCCTATCTCAAAGCCCACCCGCTAGGAAACCGTTGCCGCGAGTGAGGAAGCCCAACTTACATTCAGACCGCGGACAGGATTCGAACCCGTGCGCTTGGAGACCCCTCGGACCCCAAAGCACGCATGGTTCCACTGTTTGAGAATACGAGCCTTAGTTTCTTACACCAGCAGTAGTACGTCATTCAACACATGGCCTTGTTACTGAGTGGCTTGTTTTTATCGTTTGTTTATCGGTATCTGCTCCTCTTGTATTGTTCTCCTTCGTATCACCTTATTCCCACTGTGTAAAGGATCAGCTGCTCGAGTTGACTTCTTTCATCTGTTTCTATTCATTGTGTCCTCTTCTTGTGATCCGGCGCCATATGACCTTGGCTGTTGCTGCGCCTTATTCTAATCACTCACTCACTCACTCTTCTTGTAGTCTGAGTTTATTGATGTCACGCTTCAGCACGTCTTTCTGTCATATTGTCTGTCTACCCACACTTCCCCTCCCCGGAATTGGTATCACCATTGTCTTCTTCACTCGTTTATTATCTCTTTTTAATCTTCTGCTGCTTCTTCATTCTCCATCTTCACTCTTTTTTTAATCGTCTCTACATATATTAGTTTTCCTTTTTCTTTCTTTCCCAACCTTCTTTGCCTCTTTTGCTTCGTGTTTTTGTTGTTTTTGTTTATGTTTATGTTTATGTTTATGTTGTTGTTGTTATTGTTGTTGTTGTTGTACGTACTGTTTTTCTTCTTCTTGTCATTTCTGTAGGCTATCATATTTCTCCCCACAAGCAACCCAGTAAGAGTCAACAAGCTTGCTATTCTTTGTGTTTTTTTTTTTATGTTCGCTTGGCTCCTCCTCCTCCTCCTCCTCCTCCTCCTCCTCCTCCTCCTCCTCCTCCTCCTCCTCCTCCTCCTTTCTCCTTCTCCTCCTCCTTTCTCCTTCTCCTCCTCCTCTCTCCGTGTCCTCTCGTTGTCGTCGCGGGGTTACACATCACCTGCTTGACAAGGTTCACTGGATCTCCTCAAATCGGGTTCCGGCGTCACCTGATACCTTGTCCCTTGTCTGCGTGGAGTGAGCGTCTCTTACTACGTCCCGGCGAGCCTCCATTGACAAAAACACTAAGGTACAACAACACGGCGGAACGACAGCAACAACAAAAAGGAAAGGACGAAATAAATAGAATCGTCCCCGCCACTCTTGAATCTAAGAAAAAATGACTGTATATGAGTGAGTGAACGTTCCAATCTGGTAAAAAGAAAGAGAAAAATGAATGTGATGTGATTCTTTCCAGTGATATTTTTTAAGAGAAACGTTTTTTGTTCCCAAATTTTTTCGTGGTTTATTATTTTTTTAAACAAATTGTATACGTGTATAGATTTTTTTTTATTTATTTATTTATCTATTTATTTTTCAGTGGGCTTTTTTTTGTATTGTTATTGTTTTGCATTTTTTTTTATCGTAAATGTTTTTTTGCTTTCCTTTATTTTATATTTTTTTGCTTCAGTTTCTTTCCCTGTTACTTTTCTCTTCCTCGTTTCGATCATCCCATTGATGCGGTGGACGTGGCTACTCCTACTCCTCCTTCTCCTCCTCCTCCTCCTCCTCCTCCTCCTCCTCCTCCTCCTCCTCCTCCTCCTCCTCCTCCTCTTCGTCGTCGTCTTTCCCCTTCCACTTCTCCTTTCCCTTCCCCTTCCCCTTCCCCCTTTACCTTCACCTTCACCTTCACCTTTTTCCTCCTCCTCGTCTTCCTCTTCCTTCTCCTCCTCTCCTCTTTAAGGACTCCTGCCTTCAGAAGCATTATACATCTAG
>NC_059291.1:32891227-32918727 GCF_017591435.1 Portunus trituberculatus | reverse complement strand
TTGTTTTCAGTTTTTATTGCTATTTTGTGTTTTTTCTTCTGTCTCTACTGTTCCTTTCTCATTCGTTCTTCTCTTTTATTCTGTCTTCTATTTCTTGTACTGCTTCTTGTTACAGTTTTTCTTGTTTCTTTCTGGCATTATTTTTTTCTCGTGTATTTTCTTCTTCTCTTCCTTTTTCTTTTCTTTCTTTTATTAGCTCGTCCTTTTTCCTTCCATGTTCATTTTTCTTACTGATTCTCCTTTATTATATTACTTTTTTCCTCAATTTATTTTTTCTCTCCTACTTCCATTTTGTTATTTTCTAGTTTTATGCTTTATTTTTTTTTTAATCGCATTTACCACATCTTTCTGTCTCGTCCGGTTCTTTATTTGTTGTTTCCTTCCTTCCATTAATTCTTTCCTTTCTTTTTCATCCTTCCCTCAATTCTTTTTTTCTTTTATTCTTCACTAGATTCATTGATTTTATATTGTTCGCTTTGTCTTTTTTTTTTTTCGATTATTGGCTGAAACTCTTCTCTCTATTATTTCTTCCTTCACTCCCCTCTTTCTATTATCTTTTTAGTTTTTCCCTCTTTCCTCTAATTCCTCTCTTTGTTTTATTCATTATTTTTCTCCCTCTCTTGTCGCCAGTGTTTCTTTTCTTTATACTCTTATTGATCACCTCTTTCTTCCCTTTCCTCTTCTTCCTTCTTTAAACTTGACAACTTTCCATCTCTTCACCTTTCACTCCTCTTCCATTTATTCATCTCACACCCTTTGTCCCTCTCACTCTTCCTTGTTCTGTCAATTCTTTACCTTCACTCCTTTTCCTTCCATCCTTATTTTCCCTTTCTCTGTCTCTCCCTTTACTATCATTTTAACAGATTCTCACCTCTCCTTCCTCGCTTTTACTCTCCCCTCTTCTTTCTCTCCCTTTCCCTCCTCTTTACTATCATTCCTTCCTTCCCTCACAATTTTCTCCGTTTCCCCGTTTTCCCGCCAGCTGCCTCACATTTGTCACTTTGTCGCCTCACCTCGCCCCGCCCCTGGTCACCTGGATTCGAGGGAGAGGGAAAAAATGTAGGAAGAGCATTGAGGTGAGGGTGGGAGAGGAGATGGAGGAGGAAGAGAAGGGGTGAATTTTTATGTGGATGGGTATTGTGTGAGAGAGGGGGAAAGAAAAGTGTTGTGTGTGTGTGTGTGTGTGTGTGTGTGTGTGTGTGTGTGTGTGTGTGTGTGTGTGTGTGTGTGTGTGTGTGTGTGTGTGTGTTTGTATGTGTTCTGTTCAAGGCAACATTGAAAAGATGAAATACGTTTTTTTTTTAGTTTGACAAAGTTCATAAGCTTGTAAACCTTGACTTGGAAGAGATGAAAGATACACACACACACACACACACACACACACACACACACACACACACACACACACACACACACACACACACACACACACACACACACACACACACACACTTTTAATATTTCACATCTTGAGACATTTTCCATAACAACACAGACAATTCGCTGCCCTGAAAACTTTGCCTGTGTTGTTTAGAGGCAATAATATCAACGTAATCATACCCAGAATCCATCAAAACAAGGCTTAATGTAGCTTGTTATATTTATTTCCTTGTTTTTGATACGTATTTCCTGTCACTACATTACACGTTCTGTGATCACAACAACATACTGCAACGATTCATTACTGTTCACTTTCTTTCCTCAGCCATAACTATCTTGCTTTGTATTTCTATAATCAAGTCCTCAGTAATGGCTGTTCTGGTCGTCAGTATGGCCGCTGCCGGTAGCCTCAGCCAGTGCCGTCTGACATAACACACCTCCGAACCCAGATAAGCCTTATTACTGTCCGTATCACCCAGATCAAGGTATGTATAGATGAAAATATGCTCGTAAATAGGACACAAACAACTTCCTCAAACTGATTAAGGTGAATAGAGGACGCTTTGAAAGTTATTGCTCTCTCTCTCTCTCTCTCTCTCTCTCTCTCTCTCTCTCTCTCTCTCTCTCTCTCTCTCTCTCTCTCTCTCTCTCTCTCTATCTATCTATCTATCTATCTATCTATCTGTCTATCTATTTATTTGTCTCTATTCATCCATCTATCTACCTATTTACCTACCTATTGATCTATCTATCTATCTATCTATCTATCTATCTATCTATCTACTTAAGGAACCCACAATATAGCCCCTAAACAGCGCAATGAGCACGTTTTGTTTACTATGTGCCTCACATTCAGAACTACCAACTTTGTACCATCAACGAAAATCCCACACAGTAAGAGAAAACGAGAAAAATGAGGCGCCACGGTTAGCACCCCTGCTCGGCTATTCACATACACTAAACGGGATAGGCTGGTGGTGATATATAGAGTAGAACCTGTTACCCTCTCATTCTCTCTCTTCTTCTCTCTCCTCGTGCTACCTTCGCGGCACCGCTTTATCTGTCACCACCCTGCCTTTGAACTCTCTCCTGCCTCCTTGATGGTATTAAGGATGGCTCTTCTAAGGATCAATTTCGCCATAATTAAATGAGACGGTGTCTGAGATGTGTACCGTGTGACGTTATCAAGTTCAGGCGCGTGTGGCGGTGTGATGTGGTGGCTCTTCGTTGGCTGGCAGGATTGGAATTGCTTTTATTGATTCTTTTTACCCTTTTTTCGTACTTTCGAGAGAGCAAGTCAGATGGATTTGTGGTGAAGGTCAGGAAGATTAGGTTACTATTTGTGTGATGTTATTTCAGCTACTTTAATTTAATGAGGCGAGGCAGGCGGTTTTGCAGTGTATAAGGGAAAAACTTGCTGTGGTTACGAATAAAAATCTATACTGGCAGAACAAATGAATGACAAACTGCAAGAGGACTGACAATAAATTAACCTATATTGTTTCATTTATATTGCCCATGGCCAGTTTTTCCCTCTTACATAAAAAAAATCACCATTACTTTCACTGATTTGATAATAAAAAAAAAAAGCGAGATGGGGAAGGTTGGTGTTATGAAGGGAAAGTAAACGAAAACCATTCACAATATCGCAGTCAAGTCTTGTGTTGCATAAAAAAATACGACCATAACTTTTCCATTTCTTTGTACCCTCACCATTGCCTACGCTAATTTGAGGATAAAAGCTGAAAAAGAAAAGAAAAGAGAGAGAAAATTGGTATTAAAGTAGATTGAGGTGATATTCTTCCATCACTACTCTCTCTCTCTCTCTCTCTCTCTCTCTCTCTCTCTCTCTCTCTCTCTCTCTCTCTCTCTCTCTCTCTCTCTCTCTCTCTCTCTCTCCCTTACTGTCACTGCCGCTCCGGGTGACAACGGTCTGACAAAAAGAAGTGGGAGGAAGAATTATTGTTCAACACTCCACTAGGCCTGTGACCAGTGGATCAATAACACGACCCTTTTCGCCCTTTTCCCGCGCTGAGCCAACCGCGGCCAAGATACCTAAACAAAGAGATGGAGGAGGTGGAAGAAGAGGATGAGGATGAGGAGAAGATGGAAGAAGAGGTAAAGGAAGAGGAGGGAAGTGGAGGGGGCTGAGATAGAAGAAGAGGAAAAGGAAGAGGAGGTGGAAGAAGAGGAAGAGGAGGAGGGAGATGGAAGAGGTGGAGGAAAAGAAAAAAGGAAGAGGAGGAAGGAGGTGGAACAAGAGGAAGAGGAGGAGGGAGGTGGAGGAGGTGGAAGAAGAAGAGGAGGAAGAGGGAGGTGGAGGAGGAGGAAGAAGAGGAAGAGGAGGAGGAGCGAAACGAAAGAGGTGGAAGAAGAGGAAAAGGAGATGGAAGCAGATGGAGGAAGTGGAAGAAGAGGAAGAAGAGGAGGAGGAGGGAGATGGAGGAAGTGCAAGAGGAAGAAGAAGAGGAAGAGGAAGAGGAGGAAAAGGGAAGGGAGGGTGAATAGGATTAAAGATCGAGGTGAAAGTCTGATCCTTTCCGGACTGCATCGAGATAAGAGAGAGAGAGAGAGAGAGAGAGAGAGAGAGAGAGAGAGAGAGAGAGAGAGAGAGAGAGAGCAAATGGTCATAATCACACCCACTGCATCTATCATTTCCATCCCATCCATCACATTCGCTTCTTCCCGTTTCCCTTTCTCGCTAATTTATCATCCATGCTATATATTCCTCCTCCTCCTCCTCCTCCTCCTCCTCCTCCTCCTCCTCCTCCTCCTCCTCCTCCTCCTCCTCTCCTCTCCTCTACTTTCCTCTCCTTTACTTTCCTCTCCTCTCCTCTCTTCTCTTTCCTAGGAAAATAATCACTGCTCTATGTTCTTTTTCATTTCTTCTTTCTTCTTTTCATTCCTTCTTCTTCTTCTTCTTCTTCTTCTTCTTCTTCTTCTTCTTCTTCTTCTTCTTCTTCTTCTTGATGTTGATGTTCTTTTTGTTATTGTTGTTGTTGTTGTTTTTGTTGCTGCTTTTGTGGTTGTTGAAGTTGTAGTTTTTTTAATTTATTCTCTCTCTCTCTCTCTCTCTCTCTCTCTCTCTCTCTCTCTCTCTCTCTCTCTCTCTCTCTCTCTCTCTCTCTCTCTCTCTCTCTCTCTCTCTCTCTCTCTCTCTCTCTGTCTTGTTGTCGGTCTGTCTGTCGGTCTGTCTGTCTGTCCGTCCCCACCACACCAGCCTCTCCCATCGTCCACCACCATTCGTCAGTATCAGTGTCCCTCCTACTCGCTGCCTCTCACTCGGAAAATATCTCACTTAGGGACAAAAGTGTAATGTATTTTTTCTCCCCCTCCCCCTCTCCCTCTCTCTCTCTCTGCCTCTCTCTCTCTCTCTCTCTCTCTCTCTCTCTCTCTCTCTCTCTCTCTCTCTCTCTCTCTCTCTCTCTCTCTCTCTCTCTCTCTCTCTCTGCGTTACCTTTCAGCTTTATCAAGTTTGGACACTCATCCATCCTACATTCTCTCTCTCTCTCTCTCTCTCTCTCTCTCTCTCTCTCTCTCTCTCTCTCTCTCTCTCTCTCTCTGATGTTCCGTGCTTTCTTCCATGCACAGTCTTTCCCACCCACTTAGAGAGAGAGAGAGAGAGAGAGAGAGAGAGAGAGAGAGAGAGAGAGAGAGAGAATGTTTCCTAAGAAGATTTCACCTACGTTTCGATTTTGAATGCATGTGTGGGAGTATTCTTTTGTGTGATTTTGTTGCCTTGATTAAATTATTTGTTAGTTTATTATTGTTGTTGTTGTTGTTGTTGTTGTTGTTGTTTCGCTCATGTACAATACCACCACCACCACCACCACCACCACCACAATCCTTTCCTCCCATCACCACCACTACCATCACCACCACCACCAATACCATTACCAGCACCACCACCACCTATTAGAACCTTCCACCACCATCGCTACCATCCATCCTCGACCTTTCCATCACCACCACCATCGCCACCACCGCCACCACTACCAACACCACCACCACACCGCCACCACCGCCACCACTACCAACACCACCACCACACCGCCAACACCACCTTTACACCCATCACAGCATCACACCTTCCACCTCTAATATATAGCGGCGTGGTCAGCCATCATGCCATTACACCATTACACCATTATACCATTACACCATTATACCATTACACCATTATACCATTACACCATTACACCATTACACCATTATACCATTACAAAATCACACCATTACACCATTACACCATCACACCATTACACCATTATACCATTACACCATCACACCATCACACCATTACACCATTACACCATTACACCATTATACCATTACAAAATCACACCATTACACCATTACACCATCACACCATTACACCATTATACCATTACACCATCACACCATCACACCATTACACCATTACACCATTACACCATTATACCATTACAAAATCACACCATTACACCATTACACCATCACACCATTACACCATTATGCCATTACACCATTACACCATTACACCATTATACCATTACACCATTACACCATTACACCCTTGATGGACACACAATGAATGGGCGCGCCTTCTTTTGTTGTGTAATATTTCCTTCGTTTCGTCATATCATCTTTTCTTCCTTTCCTTCCTTTCTTTATCATATTTGTCTTCTCTTCCTTTCTCTTCTTCTCTCTTCTTCTTCCCTTCCCTTCCTCTTCTTTTTTTATAATCCTTGTTTTTCAGCTTCCCATTCTCTTCCTCTTCTTTTCTTCTCGTCCTTCCTTCCTTTCTTCCTTATTTACTTTATCATATCTATCTTCTCATCTCTTCTTTTCTTCTCTATCCTCCTTCTAGCCTCTTCTTCGTCATTTTTTCTCTTTTCTCTTTTTTTCCACTCTTCATTCTCTTCTTTTCTGCTTTTCCTTTGTTTTTTTTTGTTTTCTCCTTTTCTACGTCTTATTTTTCTCTTCTCTTCTTCTCTGCTTATAGTCCTCCTATTCTCCTCTTCCTTCTTTCTTTTCTCTTTTCTTTCTTGTCTCTCACTTTTCTTCCTTCTTTCACTATTTCTTCTTTTCCTTGCCTCTTCCTTTTCTAGTTTTTCCTTTCCTTTCTTTTTCCTCCCTCTCCACTTACTTTTCTCATTCCTTTCCTTCCTTTTCTCTTTTTTTTTACTTTATGCTTTCCTTTTCTTTCTTTCTGTTTTTTTCTCCTTCTTCTCCTCCTCCTTTATTTACTTCCTTGTGATCTTTTTTCCTCCTTTCTTTCCCTTCTTTCTTCCTTCTCCTTTTCTCTCGCTTATCCTGTCTACCTATTTTTCCTTTCTCTCTCTCTTTCTCTATCTTTCCTTCTCTTTCCTCTCCTACACTTCCTCCCGTCTTCTCTTCTCCCTTATATTTCTCCTCCTTAATTATTCAGTCCTTTGTTTTATTCATCTTTTGCCTTTTCTCCCTCTTTATTTTCTTCCTTCCCTTCCTTCTGTTCCCTTGCCTCTGCCTCTTTCTCCCTTCTTTTCTCATCACTCCTGCGGCTCATTAAACCCTCTCTCCTTCTTCCTTTCTTCTCTCTTCACCTCCTTCCCTTCCTTCCTACTTTGCCTCCTTCCCTCCACTCCTCCTTCCCTCCTGCTGGTCTTTCGGTGAAGGAGGAAGGGGTCTCTCATTTTTTATAACCTTTTTAGGGACTTGAGGTCGTGTTGGGTTGTTATTTGGATACCCCCCCCCCTCTCTCTCTCTCTCTCTCTCTCTCTCTCTCTCTCTCTCTCTCTCTCTCTCTCTCTCTCTCGTGTGATGTTAACAAGCCGAAAGAATATATGACAAACTTAGAGGAGGAGGTGGAGGAGGAGGAGGAGGAGGAGGAGGAGGAGGAGAAGGAGAAGGAGGAGGAGGAGGAGGAGGAGGAGAATAAAGAGACATGAGTTGTTAACAGAATGGGAAAAGCTAGTAAAAAAATGATAATTGTTGTAGGCATGGAATAAAAATGAAAATGTAAAGGAAGAATTACAGGAAAGGATTATAGAATGATGGATGGATGGATGGGTTGACTTTTGGCGCAGTAGGAAAGGAATAGATAGATGGAAGGACAGACTAAACAGACGACGAAATAGACAACGAGAAAGACAAAGACACTCACATTACTGGATTAGAACAGAGGGATGTCAGACAAAACGATTCAGGAAAATAAGAAGGAAGGTAAACTAAACTGAAATTCTTCGACAGATGAAAAGAAAACGAAGACTAGGAGAACAGAAGTAGGCAGACGTTTATTGAATCTAGAGAGAGAGAGAGAGAGAGAGAGAGAGAGAGAGAGAGAGAGAGAGAGAGAGAGAAAGGGCAGGGAGCACGTGACGGGAAGGGAATGTCCTGGCGTCCACCAATCATACTAACATAGTTTAGGAAAACCCGCGCAGAAGTTTGAGGGCGGCTTCCCAAACATGGGTGATCACTTCCCACTAAGTTAAATAGGAACACAAATTGGCCGCGAAGAGGACAAGGGAAGTGGTGAAGTAATCTGGAGAAGGAGTAAGACGAGTAAGAGGAGGAGCAGGAAGAGGAAATGGACAAGGAGGAGGAGGAGGAGGAGGAAGAGGAAGAGGGGAGGCATCCAGGATCACACAGCACCTTAGGGTCTTTCATGAAGGGAGATTGTGCAAGCTTCTCAAGTTAAACGGGTGATGGGGAGAGAGAGAGAGAGAGAGAGAGAGAGAGAGAGAGAGAGAGAGAGAGAGAGAGAGAGAGAGAGAGAGAGGCCGCCGTGGTACAGTGGAAACATGCGTGCTTTGGGTCCGAGGAGTCTCCAAGCGCACGGGTTCGAATCCTGTCCACGGTCCGAGTGTAGGTTGGGCTTCCTCACTCGGGGCAACGGTTTCCTAGCGAGTGGGCTTTGAGATAGGAGGTACCACAAAAAAGTATCCTCTTTAGCCCATAAATTCCCGTGAAAATTCCAAATGATATAAAGAGAGAGAGAGAGAGAGAGAGAGAGAGAGAGAGAGAGCAATAAACTTAGTTCCTGCTCACATCACATACCTGTCTTGATATATACGCTACCCTTCTTCACTGAGATCCATTAATTATCGGACTCTTGGTCTTAATTGATCACTTTCACATTTTTTCCTTTACCCACTTCAATATTTAAGATCAGCAGGGATATCACGGGGCTCCAAAATATCTTTAGATTTGATAAATTGTCTGTGTGCTTTACGTCATTACAGCTTTTTGTTTTATGTGTTTAGGTACATACATATATTCATACGTGCATGCATAATATATACATACTGTGCACACATACACACATTTGGTGATCTATCAGAACTGTAAAGGCATATACTGGAGGGGAGAAGGAATTTAAATGTTAAAGGATTACGTGAGATCACACAGAAAGGACAAGAGATAGGAAGAAAATAATCTACCGAGCAGGAAGTGAAAGTATGGCAGTTTTATAGTAAAGAATAATTTATAGTAAAGAAAAAAAAATATTTAAAAAAAGTGACTTTGTATAAACTTGCACATGATTCATCCTTTAACAGGAAAGAAATCTGCATCCGTTTGTTTTTTCTCTTGTGTTTCTTCGGAGTGTATTATGAGAAATTTTGAGATTTTGTCTCATTTTCAACAGAATCTAGTCTAGTGCCTACCAGTTGGTTCTGAAGTGTGTTACCTTCAAATAAATCTTGTATCATCAGGAAGAGAAAAACATACATAAGAGCTTAATTCATTATCTCTACGCGCACCTTCTTAGAAATTGTCCTTTAAGAAAATGAATAATTTAATAATATAGACATTATGTGTCTTGCTTTCATCGTTCTATACAAAGTCATATTGTGAAGCTCAGGCTGAAACCACGTATTTTGAAATGTTTATATGGTTTCCGTGACAAAAAAAAAAAAAAAAAATACTAAGAAGGGTAACAATCTTTAGAGTCTCTGTTGCTTCAGAAAATAGTCATAGTCAGAGAGGGAAACGTTTGTGAATACGTGCCTATAAGATTGGAGTGGAGGGGCGAGGAGCAGGCAGAAGGCAGGGCAGCGCACCGCCTCACTTAGCAGTTGCAACGCACCGAATCCCGGGTCATTGGCGGGAGATTATCAACACGGGGACGTACTCCAGATCGTTCTGGGATAATGACGCCCGCACTTCACGGGAAAGCTTCGTGGTAGAGCATATGGAGGTGTACGTGTAGAGTCAGAATGCTGGCAACACTCTCCCAGCCTCCGCCCTCGTGTGAGCTTCCGCCATTTGCTCAGTAACTGCTTATTTGGCGAAGGTGTTCTCTCGTAATCTGAGGCAGCCAGGCTTACTATTGCTGGCCGCTCCTTATGGAAAGATTGCCTCTATGGAAATTCCACTCAAGTAAATTTCCTCCATGAAGATTTTTACATGACAATTTAGTCTATGAATAATTCCAATAGTGTCATAATCTCTCAGTGCAGCACATTGTAACTTGATTCGTTCCAGTTGTTTATATGAAAATCCCTCTCAAGCAAATTCCACTCTTCAATATTTCTCTGAAAACTTCATTTCAAAATAATTCTCATCATGATAAATTTCTCTAACCAACCCTTAGGTCACTTTATGTTTTAGCTATTTTTTTGGTGGAATGTTTGTGAGAAACAGAATCACGAGAGAAACATGCCTATGTGGACGAATTTGCTACATATATAAGGACATTTCAGCTCGACGTCTATGTCAAACGGTGACCTTACGTTCTTTCACACACACACACACACACACACACACACACATACACACACACACACACACACACACACACACACACACACACACACACACACACACACACACACACACACACACACACACACACACACATGCAGTAGTTGTGACTCTGATTTATATGCAATTGTATTTTGCTCGCCAGCCTTTTACTGATAGGTGCGCCGCCCTCGCTTCCAGAGTCCACGTGTCGCAGCCAAACAAACGAAAAAAAGAAAAGAAAAAGGTGTACAGCAATCCTCTCAAACATTCACGTTTTTAGTTACACTGTCAAAGCCTCTCTCTCTCTCTCTCTCTCTCTCTCTCTCTCTCTCTCTCTCCGCTTTTTGAATAAGGCATTCATTTACTGTGTGACGTTCAAATAGGAGAGTATAGATGTATAAGAATGGTTAGTTTATTTCTCTACAGCACTTTACACTTCGGTACAAAGGTGAACTTACATACAAATTGCCTTTCCTGTTTAAGCTTTGTTTGTTTCAACTCGTTTCCGTCAAAATCTACACTCAAAGGGCGAAACTTGGCCAAATTTAGGCTCCCGTGCTTCGCTATACAGAGCAATCTCAGCGACTCCTTCACTTCCCCCGCCGCCGGATGTCATCTCTTTGCTGCTACGTTCAATTTCAACTTCCTTCTCCTTTACACACGCACACACACACACACACACACACACACACACACACACACACACACACACACACACACACACACACACACACACACACACACACACACACACACACACACACACACACACACTATTCCCAAGACTGCTGTGGCTAAACCATACAGGTTCTCCCGCCCATTTCGCCGCTCTCCGCCGCTGTTTGTAACAGGAGGTGTGATAGTTGTTGTTGTTGTTGTTGTTGTTGTTGTTGTTGTTGTTGTTGTTGTTGTTTTACTTTTATTATTATTATTATTATTATTATTATTATTATTATTATTATTATTATCATTATTATTACTATTATTATTATTTCATTACTAATTACTATCATCATCATCCTCATCATCATCATTGCCGTTGACCATTGTCTTATATATTCCCCAGAGAAACTTTTTATTGGATTTCAACCTCAATAAATTGCGTTATTTTTATTTACTTTGGAGTTACTACACATAAACTAATAAAAAGACAAGTACTGAGTTGATTTCAGGCTTCTTGTTCTTGTTCTTGTTCTTGTTCTTGTTCTTGTTCTTCTTGTTCTTGTTCTTGTTCTTGTTCTTCTTGTTCTTCTTTTTCTACTACTACTACTACTACTACTACTACTACTACTACTACTACTACTACTACTACGGCTGCTTCTTTTGCTGCTGCTACTTTTATTGCTGTTGCTGCTGCACCTGTTGTTGTTGCTGCTGTTGCTGCTGCTGCTGCTGCTGCTGCCGCCGCCGCCGCCGCCGCCGCCGCCGCCGCCGCCGCTACTACTACTACTACTACTACTACTACTACTACTACTACTACTACCATAACTACTATATTTTGTGCTGTTGCTGCTGCTACAAGTTATCATTAGTAGTTGTTTCAATAACAATGATTGAAATAGTAGTTGTAGGAGTAGTAGTAGTAGTAGTAGTAGTAGTAGTAGTAAAAGTAGTTTTAGTAGTATCAGTAGTAGTAGTAGTAGTATTAGTATTATAGTAGTATTTGTATTATTGCAATATTAGTATTATAGTAGTAATAGTAGAACCAGTAGTAACAGTAGTAATAGTAGTGGTGATGGTGGTGGTCGTGCCCTTGGTAGTAGTGATGGTCGGGCCCATGGTGGTGGTGATGATGGTGGTGTTAACAATAAAATCTGTACATGTGTACATTGAATTTATTCAGCATGTGCTTGCAGGATTAATGTTGCTGTAATAATCGGCTTTTTGGATTACATATTAATCTCTCATTTGAACATCAAAGATTTTATATTTTCCTAGTAAATAAAGTGTCTCTGATTGTCCTATTATTTTTGTACACGATGGCTACTTGTTCTTTATTAAGAAATAAAAATGAACAAGTAAAGTGGAGGAACATAGATAGATAATGCGAACTATAACTGTAAAATAGCAGTTTATGAATATAACCTCTACCATCACGAGAACTTACTCATCTTTCACTCACTTCATGACATTAAGTAATCAAACACATTACACAAGCAGGTCACGTTCACCTATCGTACAGAAATACATGTAACCCGGGAGATATTACAAGAGAAATTAAAGACACTCCCAAACCCTGCCATCCTCCACCTCCTTCTTGACTTCTGACACTTTTTTCCAATCGTCTTCAGAAGATTCTTGCAACAGCCAGAGATGAAATCCTAAATATGATTCTGATAAGCGCGAAGTGCGTCGTCAAAGACTGGATAATAAGGCAGAGGAGAAGTGAGAGGAGCGGAGTACGACATAAGTAAAAAAGGTAGAAGGGATCGACAGAGGAAGAATAAGGAAAAGTGGAGTTTTTACGAGGAGTATTTACATAAAGATTACCATTGGCAAAGGGAGTACGAAAAAGAAAACAAAGAAAAGAAGGGAAATGAGGAAACGAATGGAAATGTCGGCTTTAAGCTAAGTTAAGGAGGCACAAAGAGAAGAAAGCGGGGGAGAGGAGAAAGAAGTCAAAGTGGAGATTTGATAGGAAATAGTAAAAGAGAGAGAAAAAAACAGTAAGTCAGTCTCAAAAAAGAAAAAAAGAAAAACAGAAGAATATATGGATCATACATGCATTAGAAGTAAAGAGAGGCAAGACTATGAAAGAATATGAGGTATAGTATTTCCACCGTAATCCCTGAAGGTGCAGGTAGCGAGGCAGGATATACTACACAGTGACGCAGAAGATGAATGACTGCGGCTCTCGTATATTACAAGCGGCTTAGACAAGACGAATTACTCACTTCTTTAGCTGTTACAATAATAAAGCAGACTGCCACACTGAAGGCGATGGTAAAGCTGTACATGGGAGTATATATTGTGCAATGTCTTATGTTAGCGTTAATGAACATAGACAAACACAAATAAAGGAAAATTATTGTTGTTATTATTATTATTATTATTATTATTATTATTATTATTATTATTATTATTACTCGTATTATTATTATTATTATTATCACTATTACTATTATTATTGTTATTATTATTATTACTATTACTATTGTTGTAGTAGTAATAGTAGTAGTAGTAGTAGTAGTAGTAGTAGTTGTTGTTGTTGTTGTTGTTGTTGTTGTTGTTGCTGCTATTATTAATATTATAGCTTTATATTTGGTACCGACTTACTTTTAAATTTAACTTTTTTACTTTTTTTTTTTTTTAAAGGTATGTTTGCTGCTGCTGGACCTCATCAATGGAAGACGTGCACTGCAGATTATAGGTATTTCATTTCTAGGTAGATTCTCTCTCTCTCTCTCTCTCTCTCTCTCTCTCTCTCTCTCTCTCTCTCTCTCTCTCTCTCTCTCTCTCTCTCTCTCTCCCTCCATAAATAATTAAAATGATTGCTAACTCTTGCAATAGTAGGACGTGCTTATAATACTGAAGTTGTTCTTATTATACATTACTGTGATTGTCAAACAGCTCATTATATCTGCATGCCGTGTGATGAATGACTACACTGTACATATGAACCAGCGTGTATGCTTCGTGGAGGAATGTGAACGTGAACATGTGAATATGTATACATGAAGCGAGCGGAAGAGTTGCAATGGTGATGGCTATAAAAGATTGAAGTGACATTTAGTTGATAGCTTGTATTCTTGTATTCATTCAATGAGTTGCCTCGAGAAAACCAATCCCAAAGCGATGTATTCTCTCTGCGCAGGAAAAAAAAATTAAAATGCAATATTACATGTTAATAAATCATGTATTCTTTATTTCGAGTTCTTGTTGAGATTCGTGTCACGTCTCGACATATTGGAACTTTCACCTCTTTTACCTTCACGAAACATCAATTTGGTAATATTTCAGGAAAAAAGGTAAATACTTTCGCTTGTACTTAGATGAACCGTGATATACATTTTTCCCCTTTTGTGAAGTAATGGTTTTGTTTCCTTAACCTTAACGATGAAGACTTTTTTTTAAGGAAAGAATAAGTTTTATTCGCTCTGTTTTTTTTTTTTACATTAACGAATCGTAAATTTTTAACATGATAGCTACGCCAGCGCCTCAACAAAACATATCTTCATTAGTATGACCAGGAATATTGATTTCTTCTGACTTAAAGAAAGAATGGCAATTTTTTTATGAAAGAATCTACACAGCTACAAATAATGAACACGAAACAAAGAACAGCGCAAAATGCCAAATGGTCATGAATGTGAAAAATGTAAGAGAGATTATACAATTTAACCCAATGTTCAATGCACACAGTATATATATTTTTCTGTACAGTTTCGTGGGAGAAGGTAAACAGGTTAAATGGATAAACACTGATACAAGGAGCAACACAAAGAGTTTACACAATTACCTCTGAATGTATTTATGAGCCGCGGTTTTTCTCGTGGGGTTTTGTAGGGAGAAGGTAAATAGGTTAAATGGATAAACACTGATGCAAAGAACATTACGCAGGTTTTACATAATTACCTGTGGAAATATTTATGAGCCACTGGTCTTTGTTGTAACTGCCACCACTGAGGGAACGTAATGGCCGCCGGAAGACGAAACGAGGAAGCGAGATTAAAGTGTAGAACAGAGAAGAAGAAACGACAAAGAAAACGAAAGAAAAAAGCACGCCATCAGAGAGAGAGAGAGAGAGAGAGAGAGAGAGAGAGAGAGAGAGAGAGAGAGAGAGAGACCACCAATTACTGCCACTGATAACAATGCTAAGACCTCCCTTCCCCACCTGCCGCCCACCATCCCCCCTTCTGCTTCCCCTCCCAGCCAATAGACACACTCACAAATCTTAGCCTCACTCTTTGCAAAATTTACTTACGTCGTTACGTTTTCACGCTTCACGGTGTGTGTGTGTGTGTGTGTGTGTGTGTGTGTGTGTGTGTTTTTTTTTTTTTTTTTGTCTTTTATTAAGAACAAAGGCTAACATGAGAAGAAAGTATTAAAACAACAACAAGAAGAAGGAGAACAACAAAAAAAAGAAAAAAAGAAAAGAAACAAAGCAGAGACGATGAAGACTTATGAAGAATGGATGACAATAAAAATAACAAAAAAATCCCAAAGTAAATAAACATTATATGCATATGCACAAATAAAATATGAAAATATATGATGAATAATAAATAAATAGGAAATAGAAGCCACTAAAGAGAAGACCAGAGAGAGAGAGAGAGAGAGAGAGAGAGAGAGAGAGAGAGAGAGAGAGAGAGAGAGAGAGAGAGAGAGAGAGAGAGAGAGAGAATTTAAATAGAAGGTAAATTATATAAAAGTGACATTAACAAGTACAATTACAGGTCAAAGTGACAAGGAATGTTCATGCTCGGAGCAAGAAATTCGTAACTAAAAGGAAAAATATTTAAAACGAACAAAGGATGACCAGAAGGGAAAAGGAAAAAGAAGAGAGAAAATAGAAGATAGAGAAAGGGAAACATGAAAGGGAGGGAGATAATAAGTGAAGGAAATGGCGAAAAAGGAGAACAGTAGGAAGAAAAGAATAGGGGGAAGGAATGGAGGGAATAATGAATAGGTTCTTGGAAATTGTATTGGGGAAAAGTTGGAGGAAAGGGACTAAAGGTACATTTGATATTTAGAGAGTGAGTGAGTGAGTGAGTGGCTGGATGCTTTAGTGAGTGAGTGAGTGAGTGAGTGAGTGAGTGAGTGAGTGAGTGAGTGAGTGGCTGGATGCTTTAGTGAGTGAGTGAGTGAGTGAGTGAGTGAGTGAGTGAGTGGCTGGATGCTTTAGTGAGTGAGTGAGTGAGTGAGTGAGTGAGTGAGTGGCTGAATGCTTTAGTGAGTGAGTGAGTGAGTGGATGTGAGTGAGTGAGTGAGTGAGTGAGTGAGTGGCTGGATGCTTTAGTGAGTGAGTGAGTGAGTGGATGTGAGTGAGTGAGTGAGTGAGTGGCTGGATGCTTTAGTGAGTGAGTGAGTGAGTGGATGTGAGTGAGTGAGTGAGTGGCTGGATGCTTTAGTGAGTGAGTGAGTGAGTGGATGTGAGTGAGTGAGTGAGTGAGTGAGTGGCTGGATGCTTTAGTGAGTGAGTGAGTGAGTGGATGTGAGTGAGTGAGTGAGTGAGTGGCTGGATGCTTTAGTGAGTGAGTGAGTGAGTGAGTGAGTGAGTGAGTGAGTGAGTGGCTGGATGCTTTAGTGAGTGAGTGAGTGAGTGGATGTGAGTGGCTGGATGCTTTAGTGAGTGAGTGAGTGAGTGGATGTGAGTGAGTGAGTGAGTGAGTGGCTGAATGCTTTAGTGAGTGAGTGAGTGAGTGGATGTGAGTGAGTGAGTGAGTGAGTGGCTGGATGCTTTAGTGAGTGAGTGAGTGAGTGGATGTGAGTGAGTGAGTGAGTGAGTGAGTGAGTGGCTGGATGCTTTAGTGAGTGAGTGAGTGAGTGGATGTGAGTGAGTGAGTGAGTGGCTGGATGCTTTAGTGAGTGAGTGAGTGAGTGAGTGAGTGAGTGAGTGAGTGAGTGAGTGGCTGGATGCTTTAGTGAGTGTGAGTGAGTGAGTGAGTGAGTGGCTGGATGGAGTGAGTGAGTGAGTGAGTGAGTGAGTGGCTGGATGCTTTAGTGAGTGAGTGAGTGAGTGAGTGTGGATGAGTGAGTGAGTGAGTGAGTGAGTGGCTGGATGAGTGAGTGAGTGAGTGAGTGAGTGATGTGAGTGAGTGAGTGAGTGGCTGGATGCTTTGAGTGAGTGAGTGAGTGAGTGAGTGAGTGAGTGAGTGAGTGGCTGGATGCTTTAGTGAGTGAGTGAGTGAGTGAGTGAGTGGCTGGATGCTTGAGTGAGTGAGTGAGTGAGTGAGTGGAATGAGTGAGTGAGTGAGTGAGTGGAGTGTGAGTGAGTGAGTGAGTGGCTGGATGCTTTAGTGAGTGAGTGAGTGAGTGGATGTGAGTGAGTGAGTGAGTGAGTGGCTGGATGCGCGAGGAGTGAGTGTGAGTGAGTGAGTGGAGTGAGTGAGTGGCTGGATGCTTTAGTGAGTGAGTGAGTGAGTGGATGTGAGTGAGTGAGTGAGTGAGTGGCTGGATGCTTTAGTGAGTGAGTGAGTGAGTGAGTGGCTGGATGCTTTAGTGAGTGAGTGAGTGAGTGGATGTGAGTGAGTGAGTGAGTGAGTGGTGGATGTGAGTGAGTGAGTGAGTGAGTGGCTGGATGAGTGAGTGAGTGAGTGAGTGGATGGATTCTTTAGTGAGTAAGTAAGTGGGTCGATGATTTATTGAGTGAGTGAGTGAGTGTGTAGGATGACAGAGGCGAAGGGAAATGAAAGAGGACGGAAGTGAGGCTGGGAGGAAGGGAGGGGAGAGGTGAGAGGCAGAGAGGTGGAAAAAATAACCTTTAAGAAAAATAAATGATAAAAGATATATAAATAGATGGATAGTAATAATGACAATAATAATGAAAATAATAATAATAATAATGATAATAATAATAATAATAATAATAATAATAATAATAATAATAATAATAACAATAATAATAATAATAGTGATAATAATAAAACCAATAGTAGATGAAAAACGAAAGTACGGAAAAGGGGAATAAAATTTTTAAAAGTTATTTTACAAGAGAGAGAGAGAGAGAGAGAGAGAGAGAGAGAGAGAGAGAGAGAGAGAGAGAGAGACTGTTGGTAGTTAAAATCATCCCATCTCTATTTTGTTAATGGATGGTGTTCGTTTGTAGCTTTCATGTCTGTCTTTTTAACTGTATTATTCATGCATTTGTTTTTATTTACGTGAATTATTTTCCTTCTATTCACTCTTTATAAGTGAGACTGGTTTCGAAATGACTAATGTTTTCGTGACTAACTACAATTACATTCATGACTCCTTTATTTCCTCGTGGATAAGTCTCAATCTTCACCGTGTATAACGCTAAGGGCCATCCATAAAGGTTACCAGCATTCCGGACCCCTTACCAACAAAAGTCAGCAAGTTTAGTATCCTGCAGAATATGAAGTAAGGTTTATCAATTTTACACATCGATGAAATGGCTCCAGGTTTATGAATTTATTTAAACGAATATCAGAAATGAAGCAAAGCAAAGCAAACTGTTATATTTGTTGGATTACATCTGTAGCATTTATACACTACCTTTGAGGCAGAGAGAGAGAGAGAGAGAGAGAGAGAGAGAGAGAGAGAGAGAGAGAGAGAGAGAGAGACTGTGTGTGTGTGTGTGTGGGGTCAGAAAATCAAGGTATAGGTGTATGTTTGGCAGAGTGGTGTGTGCGTGGCAGTGACAATCCAGTTTATAGTGTGCATCAAAGTTAGGTATCAAGAAAATGAGAAGCTTGGACTGCTGCTTTAAGCTGTGAATGTAACCTTGTAAATGAACATGTATTTTTAAATAATTATATATACATAAATACATACATACATATATATATATATATATATATATATATATATATATATATATATATATATATATATATATATATATATATATATATATATATATATATATATATATATATATATATATATATATATATATATATATATATATATATATATATATATATATATATATATATATATATACGTACATCTTAGGTTCCAGTTTAGATTATAAATTAAGGATGTTCAGTGCAGAAGTAGGAGACAGTTGAGATTCATTAAAGGAGAGTGAACAGTTGTCTCGAAGGTTGTGTGGAGTTAACATAAAGAGGAATTGGGTTTTTGAGGCAATAATTAATAAGTTCCCCAATGATATGTTTTATAGAGATCAGCGGCGTTCGAGACATTCTTCCCATGTATTTGGCTAACTCTTTTGTTTGAAGCATTGAAAAAAATATTAAGTTTTTTTCTGCCCAATGAAATATTTTAGACAGATCAGAGGGTTTCAAGCCATTCATTGCATATACATTTGGCTAACTCTTTTTTGTTAGGGAAAATGCGCCTCAGTGGATCTTTTTGTCTTTCTTACCAAGTTTTTCCGTCCTACTTCAGAACAAGGCAGAAAAAAAAACGAAAGAAATTAATTGTATAAAGGTGTGAGGAAAGGTTAAAAAAAAAAAAAGTTGATGAGATCGGAGTTAAACATCGTCAGAAATTCGGTGCATGAGCGTAAAATTATAACTTGACATCTTAAGTGTGAAATTTTAACTTTCTTTTCATCCTTTGCTAACTTGATTAGAAGAAAATCCCCACTTCTCCTCGCCCACGATGGATTATGTCACGAGGTGCAGGAGGAGGAGGAGGGGGAGTAGGAGGAGGAGGAGGAGGAGGAGGAGAAAGAGGAGGAAAAGGAGGAGGAGGTGGAGCTGAAAATGAGTAAATTGTGGAGGATGAATGCTGGAAATGAGTTAATTGAAACGTTGAAGTCAAAGATGAGGAAAAGAAATCAAGCACATGATGAGAGAGAGAGAGAGAGAGAGAGAGAGAGAGAGAGAGAGAGAGAGAGAGAGAGAGAGAGAGAGAAATCATATTACTTTTCCAAGAGTGAGGAGCCTAAGAATGAGGAGGAGGAGGAGGAGGAGGAGGAGGAGGAGGAAGAGGAGGAGGAGGAGGAGGAGGAGGAGGAGGACACGATCTTCCATGACCTTTATTGGGAAACTTGAAGGAGGTCAAGTCTTTTTTCGTATTATTTTTCTGCTAAATGTTTCGTACTTAAGTCTCTCTCTCTCTCTCTCTCTCTCTCTCTCTCTCTCTCTCTCTCTCTCTCTCTCTCTCTCTCTCTCTCTCTCTCTCTCTCTCTCTCTCTCTCTCTCTCTCTCTCTCTCTCTCTCTCTCTCTCTCTCTCTCTCTCTCTCTCTCTCTCTCTCTCTCTCTCTCTCTCTCTCTCTCTCTCTCTCTCTCTCATGGCTCCCCATAATGTCTTTCCTAATGTTGAAAATATGGTCGTAGAAAGATTGGGAGGAAAAAGACTAGGAGGAGGAGGAGAAGTAAGAGGAGTAGGAGGAGAAGAAAGAGAAGGAGGGGCAAGAGGAGGAGGAGGAGGAGGAGGAGGAGGAGGAGGAGGAGGAGGAGGAGGAGGAGGAGGAGGAGGGTGGGAGAGGAGGAAGACGGAGAAGAAGAGGAAGAGAATGGAAAGATCAGTACTGCATATAGACAGGTAATGAATGAATTTACTACAACATGCAACAACTGTATGGAAATTAAAGTATTAAGTAAGTATATATGCAAGTATAAGATGCTAACTTCGCTCTATCACCTTTCATTATGTATAGAACCCATAAATTTAGTTGTGCTATGAGATCTGCCACGATAGAGAGAATAAAACTAATGGTGATAGAAAGAAAGCATACTATATATGTGAATTCCACGCATTCTTAGGAATATTATTAACATTTTGAACTGTGTATTTCTTTCAGTCTGCTTATTCTGTTGCACTTTCCTCTTCTCTGTATTGTTCCTGTTACCTTCTCCAGTATCGCTGCTAACTGAAGAGTGGACCAAGGAAAAGATCTGAAGGAAGGAAAGTGGCAGTCGATGTATTTAACCTTACAGACACATTAACTTTTCTCTCCCACATCTCTCTTCCACAGTCCTCTTGTATCGTCCCTTCTATGGTCACGCCTCCACCATGTATCCTCCACTGATGACAACTTCTTTCCTACTATTTCTTCTACTCTTCTACACTGCATCTCTATCTGCCATACTTTATTCAAACCTGGCCTGTTATTTTTGTATTTTCCCTTCTATGCTCACTCCTTCACCCTCTAGCCTTTACTGCTGACAACTCACCTCCTTATACCGCTTCTATTCTTCTACACCCTCTCTCTATCAACCCTTCTTTACTCCCGCCTTCTTGATTGTTACCTTGTATCTTCGCCTCTCTGGACACCTCTCCACTCTCTATCTTTTACTGCTAATAGCTCTCCTTCTTCTACCTCTCTATACTTTTTTTCTATCTATCCTTCTTTGCTCACGCTTCCTTTCCTGTTATCTTGTATCTTCTCTCCTCTACTGACTCCTCCATCATCTACCCTTTACTGCTGACAGCTCTCCTTCTTCTACCTCTTCTTCACTCCCATCTTTATCTACTCTACTTTACTCACGCCTTCTTGACTGTTATCATGTATCCTCGCTTCTCTGATAACTCCTCCATTATCTACCCTCCATTGCTAACATCTCTCCTTCTACCTCTCTACACTCCCTTTCTATCTACTCTTTTTTGTCCACGCCTTCTTTACTGTTATCTTGTATCTTTGGTTCTTTGCTAACTCCTTAATTATCTACCCTTTACTGCAGACAACTCTTCTTCTACCTCTCTACACTCCCTCTCTCTCCACCTTGCTTTGGTCACGCCTCTTTACCTGACATCTTCACCGTCCTGTCCTAACAAAACGCCACCAAATTTTCCCACACGCCCACCCAACAATTTGCAGGTCAGCTCGCCCGCGGCACAGGAGGTGAAGGAAAGGTTAAGCAGGCGTGGGTGGGCGTCCTGCTGCCGTCACTTCTGAGGAAAGAAGGAATTTACCACCGGGGGGAATGAGGAGAAATTTATGGATAAACTCTGCTCCTTGCACCGCCTTCTTATTCTTTTTTGTCCTCTCTCCTCTCTCCTTTCTCCCTGCACCTCTTTTCTTCCGCGTCTTCTTTACCTTCTTCTTCTCCACCTGCTCTTCTTTATCCTCTGTAGCTTTTCCTTGTTTTCTCCTTCTCTTCGTCTATGAGTGACGTCTTCTCGTGTTACTTATTCATTGATTGTGTCCTGTTGCGTGTCTCCCAGCCTCAGTTTTTTGTTCTGTATCGCGCGCTGCTCTCTCTCTCTCTCTCTCTCTCTCTCTCTCTCCATTCGTCCTTCTTTTTCTTGTCTTTCTTTCATCACTGTTTATGCTTTTTTATTACTTTCTTCATTCTTTTTTCATTATCATCACCATCGTCATCATCATTATCATTATCATTGTTATTATTATTATTATTATTATTATTATTATTATTATTATTATTATTATTAATCATCATCATCATCATCATCATCATCATCATTATCATCATCATCATCATTAATCCTTTCGTACTCCTCTTTCGCCTCCTCCTCCTCCTCCTCCTCCTCCTCCTCCTCATCTTCTACCTCCTCGTTATATTTCTTGGCAAAAAGGAGTTGTTGGCCAGAGAGAGAGAGAGAGAGAGAGAGAGAGAGAGAGAGAGAGAGAGAGAGAGAGAGAGGGCGTGCAATTAGCGGTAGTGGTTGCGTTGATCGTTAGTGGAGGATGAGACGTCACAAACTGGGTAGAAAGAAAGCAGAGAAGAAAGAAGACACTGAAAGAAATAGGTGATGAAAGGGGACACATACAGGGAATGGAAGCGCTGGAAGAGGAGGAGGAGGAGGAGGAGGAGGAGGAGGAGGAGGAAGAGGAGGAGGAGGAGGAGGTTAGGGCAGGGGAGGACAGAGAGGAGGGGGAGGGTGAATAGTTATCGTCTGCCAACGCAATATTGACACTCATAACGCCACAGTTTTACGATTACTGGCCTTTGTTTGATGTCTGGTGTGTTGGCTAGATGGCAGGCTGCATTGTTCCCTCTTCCATTCCTCCTCCTCCTCCTCCTCCTCCTCCTCCTCTTTTTCCTCCTCCTCCTTCTCTCCCACTTAAACCTCCCTCTCGTACTCTTCTAACTGCACCCTTTCCATTTCTCCCAACAACGTACTCTCCTCCTCCTCTCCTCCGCCTCCTCCTCCTCCTCCTCCTCCTCCTCCTCCTCCTCCTCCTCCTCCTCCTCCTCCTCTTCCTCCTCCTCCTCCTCCTCTGTGCCTTCCACGAGGAACCATGTGTCTCTTGGAGCAAAAAAACAAAACAAAAAACAAAAAGAGAGAAAAAAAACCAGTGAAGTGTACAATTGTTGTGTTAAAAATACGTGCCTTTGTGTGTGTGTGTGTGTGTGTGTGTGTGTGTGTGTGTGTGTGTGTGTGTGTGAGTTTGGATTCCTTGGCAATACAGCAAGAATAAATAAAATTATAAGTAGATGGAAAGCTTCATATGCTTTGGAAATGAGTAGAAAACTATGTAAGACTTTAATCTCTATTTTTTTTTTTATTATTTTTTTTTTCTATAAAAAGGTAAGCGAAAGGAAGGGAGAGGAAGGAAGAAGCGAAAATGTGGTAGTGTGTGATAAGGGAAGAATATGAGAGAGAGAGAGAGAGAGAGAGAGAGAGAGAGAGAGAGAGAGAGATAAATAAAAAAAAGAAATAGAAGAGAAACGGAATGAATAGAGAGTAATTAGAACAGGGGAGAGGAAATACTCGCTCAGACCACTGATTTAGTTTACGTATCTCCTGCACACACACACACACACACACACACACACACACACACACACACACACACACACACACACACACACACACACACACACACACACATTTTTACGTTGTTTAACTTTTCCCCTCACACTGGCTAAGTAATCCTTTGGTAATGTGTTTTCCCTCGGCTGTAGGAAGACTGAAGCCAAAAGTGAGAGGGAGAGTAAGAGGGGAAAAGAGAAGAGAAGAGAAGAGAAAAAAGAGAGAGAGAGACAATGGAAGTGAGGAACGACACACACACACACACACACACACACACACACACACACACACACACACACACACACACACACACACACACACACACACACACACAAACAGAAATCAATATTATGTTACAATTTAGATCCACTTCGTTGGCACAGTGAACATTTTTTTGGTTTGTTTTTCATCATGTTACTTTCGTGTCAGTGTTATGAGTTAGCGTGAGAGAAGAGAGAGGCGGAGGGACGGACCGTGAGCTGGAGAGGTTTGGGGGAATAGAGTGGAGGGGAGTGGAGGGGTGTTAGCGTGCTGCCGTCGAAGCGAAGAGTGGACAAAGAGTACAAAGGATGACTTGTAATGGAGGAAATAGAGGAGGTTCTGGTGAAGGGAAGGTGAGAGAGAGGGAAGAATACATGAAGAGCTGAGGGAGACTGCGCAGCGAAGGACAGGAAAAGTAATCATGTCGGAGGTAAAAGAGGAGAAAGAAGAGTGTTTCGCGAACTGAAGGAATAGAAAGAATGGTGAATAATGAACGTGAAAGGTGGAGGAAAGCAGAGGTGGTAAGAATGGAAGGGAAGAAAGGAAGACAGGGGAGAGATGACAAGGCCGAGAGGATTGAGTCAGAAGCATAGAATGTGAACTACGCACAAACGAAAGAGAAACGAGCAGAGAGAGGAGGTGAGAACAGAAAAGGTCACATTATGGAAACGGATATTATGACGACTGGAACGGAAGAGAGGCCAGACCGAACAATTGAAAGAAGAGGAGAAAACAGAACAAAAACTTTAAAAAGAAAAATACGAAGATGAAAAAGGAATAGAAGAGACACAATAACCGAAGGACAGAAGAAACATAATCAATTATATACTAACAATAAAAAAAAAAATCACAAGAATAAACAAAATATTAAAAAATGCAAAAAAAAAAACATTAAATTAGTTAATCCTTCAACTAATTAGTAGAAAGAAAGAAACAATCAACCAAATACTAACTATAAAAAATCACCGAATATAAAAAAAAGCCCAAAATAGCCTTACTAATGCAGGAATGTACCTCTGAAATTCCCTCAATTAATTAGCAATAGAAAACAATAACAATCAAATAACAATATAACAAATAACAATAAAAAAATATAACAAATAACAATAAAAAATAAAGGAAGCATAAAAAAAAACAAGAAAAAAAAGCTTATTAATGGAGGAAGGTGCCTCTAAAATTCCCTCAAGTAATCAGCAGAAGGAGCCTGTAGAAGCACCACAGAGATGAATACCAACTAACAAACTGCAGGGGATGAAACCACACACACACACACACACACACACCCTACACTAGTAATCGCCACCTGCTCCACCTTCACCCTTTGCCTTGTATATCCTTTCTCCTTACACTGCTCCTTTACGTGTGTTTACAGCTGATGCAATAGGAGGAGGAGGAGGAGGAGGTGGAGGAGGAGGAGGAGGAGGAGGAGGAGGAGGAGGAGGAGGAGGAGGAGGAGGAGGAGGAGGAGGATGAAGAAGAAGAAGATAGTAAGGATGATAGTGATGGGCAGTGATGATAGGGACTCCTTTCTCTCCTTCCATTATGCTTCACGTAAAACGAAAAATGGTCTTGCAAAATTGAACAGATTAATAAAAGGTTCTGAAAGTGGTAAACCGAGGAGAGAGAGAGAGAGAGAGAGAGAGAGAGAGAGAGAGAGAGAGAGAGAGAGAGAGAGAGACTTGGCTATGGAGACCAGAAGATGAACTGTAAAGGAAAAGAAAAAGGAAAAAGAAGGAAAATGAAATATTGTTAAGAAAATAAAGAAAGAAAGAGAGGCACATATAGATGAAAATAAAACTAAATACAGTAAAAAAAAAAAGAGAAAATAAGAAGGAAATAAAAATAAAAGAGAGAGAAATACAGTACATCAGAACAAAATGTAGATACATGTTTAATTATCAGAGAGAGAGAGAGAGAGAGAGAGAGAGAGAGAGAGAGAGAGAGAGAGAGAGAGAGAGAGAGAGAGAGAATTGTTTTTGTCATCTCGTTTGCATATGCAGTTTATATTGTGGCGGCAAGAAGGAAAAGTTTTGCTGTGTACTAATGAGGGAAACGGAACAGGCGAAGGGAAAGAAAGGAGAGAGAGAGAGAGAGAGAGAGAGAGAGAGAGAGAGAGAGAGATTAAGGGAGACTATTTTTTTTACCACCTAGTTCATCTAATTATTCATCTTCGTCTTTCATTTTATTTTGTAATGTACCAATTGTTTGGCTTAGACTAATTACTTCACCTTTGTGTTATTTACTTTTTACTCTCTCTCTCTCTCTCTCTCTCTCTCTCTCTCTCTCTCTCTCTCTCTCTCTCTCTCTCTCTCTGACATTTATTTTTGAGCCTTGTATTTTTTATGGGAAAACAAAGGCATTTTTCTTCGCTGTCTCCTTTTACCTCCATTACTTTCTCCACATCCTCCTCCTCCTCTTCCTCCTCCTCCTCTTCCTCCTCTTCCTCCTCTTCCTCCTCCTCCTCTGATGACCACGCGCATCTCCGTTTCTCGTCTCACTTTGATGTCAGAACATAATTTCATCTTTTTCTCTTATTTTTTTTTTCTAGAGCTCTCTCGTGTATTGTATTATGCTCTTATGTGCGTATGCAGCCACACACACACACACACACACACACACACACACACACACACACACACACACACACACACACACACACACACACACACACACACACACACACACACACACACACACACACACACACACACACACTATAGATGAAATATGAGACACGTGGAATTCCCGGCACTGCCACTCTACCTATTAATTCTACCAGGGAAAGTATGACAAAAATTTCCCATAAACTTCCTTACGAATACAATTTTGCTTTTTGGGGGGAGATAATGAGACCCGGAAAAATGTGAGCTGCTAGGGAGGAAATATCTTTAAAAAACGGCTCTGAAATATGGAATGAGTTACAGAAAGTGTATTTTGTATTGAGAGAGAGAGAGAGAGAGAGAGAGAGAGAGAGAGAGAGAGAGAGAGAGAGAGAGAGAGAGAGAGAGAGTCTACTGCACGTGTCAGTATTACCACTATTCATAGAAGGCAATTTAACTTTGAGGAGGAGAAAAAGGAAAAAACAGAATATTGTGAAAACAACTGGATGGAGAGGAAGCTTAGGAGGAGGAGGAGTAGGAGCAGGAGAAGGAGGAGGTGGAGAAATAAGAGAAAGCAAATGAAAGTGAGAAGAAAGAAAAGAGAAGGAAGAGCAGGAGGAGAAGGCTGAAATAGGGAAAAAAAACACAAGAAGAATACATAGCAAAGATGAATAGTAGAAAATTAGAAAATATAACCTATTAGATGGAGAAGGTGGAGGAAGAAGAGGAGCTTGTGAGAAAGTCGACACAATTATGGAAGGAAATGAGACGATGAGATATTTTGTTCTTATTTCCCTATGTATCTCTTTATTGACGTTTTTACTTATTCACTTATTTCAATGTTCAACCTCCATCCTCTCCTTCTTTCGACTCAATATTCTCTTTTCATGGTCATTTCCTTCCCTTCCTCTCCTTTTCTGATTCAGTCTTTCCTTCTCGACTGTCATTCTCTCTTGGGTCACATATCTACCTGTGTGTGTGTGTGTGTGTGTGTGTGTGTGTGTGTCTTTCATATTTTTGATATTTTCTTCTGTAACATTTTCTTTATTTCTTTGATAAAGTTTTTGTGTTTTTCTAACCTTGCGTTCTTCCTTATCTCCGTTATTTCTTCTCTTTCTCATCTTTCTTCTTTTCTTTTCTCCATATTAACCGATTTCTCCAATTTATTAATGATACTTATTAATATCATTTTTTATTATTATCAGTGGTAGTAGTAGTATTACTGTTATCTTTGT
>NC_059291.1:32881227-32888727 GCF_017591435.1 Portunus trituberculatus | reverse complement strand
CCTTCTCCTCCTCCCCTTGTTCCCACGCCTCGTTGCTTCCGTACAAGTAAAGTTAAATGGATCTTCATCGGATTATTTTTTTTGTTCTTTCATTCCTTTCTTCCTCTCTCTCCAATAGGTTAGTCTGTGAATTCATCTTTCATCTTTTTGTTTATTATTTTGTTAGTTGGTTTATTTGTTTCCTGCTTCTTTGTGTATTTTTATTTCTACGGTTAACTTTTATTTTAGTTTTAGTTTGTCAGCTGTCAAACTTTTTTCCTTTTTATTTTCGTTGGTGTTTCATTTTTTTTTTTTTTTTTTTTACCCTTGTACAGTTCTAGTATTTTTTTTTTATTTTGACTTTTGTGTTTGAACTCAGAATATCAGAATATGTGTGTGTGTGTGTGTGTGTGTGTGTGTGTGTGTGTGTGTGTGTGTGTGTGTGTGTGTGTGTGTGTGTGTGTGTGTGTGTGTGTGTGTGTAGAGGAGAGAGAGTGAAAGAAAATGGATTGACTGATCTTTTTCGTTTAATTATTTTTTTTACATTACTTTCCATTTCTGGTCTCTCTCTTTGTGCGCCTTTCTCTGTTGGCATATCTTGTTGTCATTGTCATTCACCTTCTTACCAACCACCAACAAAAGACGGAGAGAAAAAAAAAATCACACTCAGAAAGAACAGTAACAAAAATCATACAATATCATAAAACATTCATTAATAAATTAATTCTTAAGTAGGCTATAGCATATCTAGCGTCATTCTCTCTCTCTCTCTCTCTCTCTCTCTCTCTCTCTCTCTCTCTCTCTCTCTCTCTCTCTCTTCCACACATTTAACGTTTTTATTTCGTTTTTATTTCGCCCTGTACGAGTGCTGTCGCCCGCATTGCCCACCCGCCGCTGGTCTCTAACCCCCGCACTGCAGTCCACACCAGGAACAATAAACTACCGTGCCAATACCAACCCAGCCAGCGCCGCCACCCACACAGCCGCCGCCCGCCACACTCGCTCACCATCCCTGTCCGAACCCAACCCTAGCGTGGAGGGAAGGCAGAGGCTGGCGTAGCTGTCCTGTGTCCTGTGTTGCTGTTTGAATGCTTTTTGACTTTGATAATAACACAATGAAGGTTTAATTTTAGTAACTATAGAATTTTAGTGAAGAAAAATATGGAAAATTTCAAACTGTTTAGACTGTTTTTGTCCTTTTGAGGCAAGTCGGGTATTTATAAATTATTCTCACTAAGCCGTGTTATACTTGGCTTGAAGAGAAACACCGCTGTTGCATGGCTGATGATACTGCAGTCCAAAGCAACAGTAGTGCTGGTAGTAATGATAGTAGCAATGATGATCGTGATAGTAATGATAACGCATAATGTTACTACTACTACTACTACTACTACTACTACTACTACTACTACTACTACTACTACTACTTCCACGATCACTGTTACTACTTCTGTTACTACTACTACTACTACTACTACTACTACTACTACTACTACTACTACTACCACTACCTACTACTACTACTACCACCACTGCACCACTGCACCACCACTGCACCACCACCACCACCACCACCACCACCACTACCACTGTCACCACTACCACTGCTGCTACCACTACTACCACCACCACTGCTACACCACCACCACCACCACCACCACCACCACCACTTCACCACTACTACTAATGATACTACTACTAATAATTAACGATAATAATAACTATAACAACAACAACAACAATAATAATGATAATAATAATAATAATAATAATAATAATAATAATAATAATAATAATGATAATAATAACAATAATAATAAAAAAAAGTAATAATAATAATGATAATAATAATAACAGCAAAGCACAATACACTTTTAAACAGTGCGGGATAAAGGCACTCAGTAAATTAGCGAGAAGGGCCCGCGTATTACTGTGTTTTAGCGAGAAGTAACAAAGGGATGACATAAACATGCGGGGCAGCGCTGTGGAAACGGTAACTTGTTAATCCACTGTACTCATTGTTTTTTTGAGGATAATGAAGCTGGAGCGGAGGAGGGGATGTAAAAAAATTACATTAAAGAAGGCGAAGAAGTATACGTATGTACCTCAATTGTGTGTTGCGTGTAATCACCTTCTTTACACCAGTCAAAAAAAAAAAAAAAAAAAAAAAAAAGGAAAAAAATGCTGTGAAAGTTCTTGTTCTTCATGCAGGGAAATCGGATAATACTTCCTTAATTACTTACTTCAACGCGACACGTGTTACACATTACAGAATTTCTTGCACTTCAACTTACTTACACTTACGACTTTGTTAAAATAGATAAAGAAAAGAAGAAAAACACTGATGTATAAATGCAGATGCATGGTAATTTGAAATGATAAATGAAAATAAGATACAGATAAGTAAAACAACAACTTGCAAATAATTTAAAAAGAAGAGATTTGATAGTTCATTCTTAAACGTTCATATTAAAGTTCTGCATTAACTTCAAACTCAGACCAAAGAATGAAAATATAGTAAAATGATAACAGGAAAAATAGAGACATATATCTATGCATTCAAGGTAAAGGTGTAGCGCATCTATAATGCAGAAACTTGTCATACTGTGGAAAGAAAACAAACTCTCATATGTAAAATCTCGGAGCTTCCAGGTAGAGAGAGAGAGAGAGAGAGAGAGAGAGAGAGAGAGAGTCACAGGTAGGTACAAGGTGGTGGGTGACAGACGCATCACGCGATAGATATATTTTCCGCCTTCCTTCAATGGCTCTCGGCACAAAGGAATCTCGCCTTGAGGAGCCGCACCCGCACCGTCACACGCCGCGCCACAAAGACAACACGACACCCCATTTTCTTTGGAGACATCAAATCCGCCTCCGACAAGAAGATATAGATGTGGGAAGAAAGAATACAATGAATATACACACGCCCGATGCTCTGCGCGCTGAACCAAGGATGATAACGTACACCAACAAAATAAATAAGGGAGGGATGAATTACGCAGAAATTGAAAAATGTCGCAGGATCAGTCTCAAAGAAATAAGTCTCTCTCTCTCTCTCTCTCTCTCTCTCTCTCTCTCTCTCTCTCTCTCTCTCTCTCTCTGGTTTTAGCACTTTGAATCTTTCATGTATTTTAAAAAAAAATTTTCCCACTATGTTATTTTGTATAATATTTTTGATTCTACGTTCAAGATTAGAACATACACCACACCATAACTTCACTCTTGCAACTTCCTAATACTCTCTCTCTCTCTCTCTCTCTCTCTCTCTCTCTCTCTCTCTCTCTCTCTCTCTCTCTCTCTGGTGGAGGATTGAGGGAAAAATTCGTATATAGAGACGGATTGGATCCCTTTCTTTCCCGGCCACGCTCAGGGTGGCCCGGAGGATCGGAAACAAAAGAAAATCGACTGGGAAGCGTCAAAGGGTCGTGATGGTAATGGCTGGAGGTTGGGTGGTTGGGGTGACGGGATGGGAGGAGCGAGGGGAGGATATGTTGGGGGGAGGGAGTCATTCACGTTATTCACCCACGGTCGGTTTTAGAAATGGGATGTGGTGCTCTCTCTCTCTCTCTCTCTCTCTCTCTCTCTCTCTCTCTCTCTCTCTCTCTCTCTCTCTCTCTCTCTCTCTCTCTCTCTCTCTCTCTGGCGGTAGGAATAAGGAATACGGTGATAAAGAGTAATAAAGGCAACGGGCGGTGCATTAGTGGAATGGGTGACACTGGTAATGGTGAGGCAGATGGGGAGGAGAGGTGAATGGAATAGACACTTACATATGTACCATTTGTCACTCTCTGTTTTCTTTTCTACCTACTCATCTGATTTTCCCTCCTTTTTCCCTTCACTCTCTACTCTTTTTTCGTTGTTCTGCGGTTGTATATCCGGCAATTTTTCTTTTTCTCGATAAGTTTCCACCTTCTTTATTATCGATACTTTTCCACCTATGTCCCCTTCCGTTCCATTTTTCTCGTGCTATTTGTCTTCATTCTCTCACATGGCGTTCTTTTCGTCTCTATTTCTTTCTTTCGTTCTTCATTGTCTCTCCACATTTTTTTATCAATTCGTGTTTCTATCTTATATTTTCTTTCCATCTCCGAGTATATTAGTTAGTTAATTAGTCACCAGTCTCTCTCTCTCTCTCTCTCTCTCTCTCTCTCTCTCTCTCTCTCTCTCTCTCTCTCTCTCTCTCTCTCTCTCTCTCTCTCTCTCTCTCTCTCTCTCTCTCTCTCTCTCTCTCTCTCTCTCTCTCTCTCTCTCTCTCTCTCTCTCTCTCTCTCTCTCTCTCTCTCTCTCTCTCTCTCTCTCTCTCTCTCTCTCTCTCTCTCTCTCTCTCTCTCTCTCTCTCTCTCTCTCTCTCTCTCTCTCTCTCTCTCTCTCTCTCTCTCTCTCTCTCTCTCTCTCTCTCTCTCTCTCTCTCTCTGTGTGTGTGTGTGTGTTTGAAAGATAGTGGATGGCGTTTCTGTCTTCAGTTAATGCTACAAATATAACGACACAAAATAACTTCATCATCAACAGACATCAAAGGGTTTCAGGAAGAGGCGCCGCTCACTCCTGCACGGTTGTTGCTATTTCTATTACTAATTCGACTTGTAATAGTGAAATCATAAAGTTTTTTTCTTCATTATTGTTATTACTTATGGATTTTTCCAGTATACCTTATAATAGTAATAGAAGAAAGGCAGAAGTGAGTGTTGTCTCGTCCTTTTCATTACTGCACGGAAGACTGATGGCATATTACAACACATCTTTTTCTATTCATGGCCCAGTTCCGTAGCTATGCTGAACGCTGACTCTTGTATTCTCATCATGTTCATTCTTTTCCTCTATTTGTTCTGCTTTAGTACTCCTTCCTTTTCTTCTTTCTTCTTCTTTTCACCCTGGCTTTTTTTCATACACTTTTTTTTCTTTTCCTCCTCGTCCTCCTCCCACGCCTCCTCCTCCTCCTTCCACATATCTTTCCGTCTTCATCTTCAAAGGTTTATCTCCTTTTCTCTTGGACATCATAAAGTAAAAATAATTTCTTATTACTTGTTCTTCCTGCTCCTCTCTCTCTCTCTCTCTCTCTCTCTCTCTCTCTCTCTCTCTCTCTCTCTCTCTCTCTCTCTCTCTCTCTCTCTCTCTCTCTCTCTCTCTCTCTCTGCACAGATGTGTGAAAATTGAGCATGGGATACATGACCGCGGCCCACCAAAGCGCACCTTCGACACATCCAATCTGACTCTTGAATAAAATGCCCGGTAGTCAATTGAGAGAGAGAGAGAGAGAGAGAGAGAGAGAGAGAGCACGTGGAACAATTATTATGGTAGAACTAAATATACTTAAAGTTACAAAAATTAACAAGTTAATGAAAGGCTTAAACTGCATTCCAATCCTCACAGCTCCACATCATTCTTCTTTCCCTCCACTTCTCATTTTCTTCCACATGTCTGTAATTCACCTCTCTCTCTCTCTCTCTCTCTCTCTCTCTCTCTCTCTCTCTCTCTCTCTCTCTCTCTCTCTCTCTCTCTCTTCTCCCTTCACTTATTATTTATTCTCTTTCATATTCCTTCCTCTCCGGATCATTTTCATTCTCCATTTTCTTATACACGTATTTTTTTTTTCCTGTTTCTTTTCCTCTTAGTTTTGTGCCTGTTGGCTTGTTATGGCGGCCGATACTCGTTACCATCAATGCTCTAACCTTTTTATTTCTAGTAATTTAGGATAACGCAGTAACTGAGATGAATAGTCATACTAATCTCATTAATACGAAAACTGTCAAAATATCAGTATTTGTCATTTTTGTACTATGTTTTTCTTAATTTTGACTGTTCTCTCTTTAAGTCTTTTCTACTAACAACATTACAAACGGTGGCTGACTTGCTTACATGAATTTACTGAGCAGAAAATCGTGCTACGGACGCGAGAAGGTTTCAAATACACCATCATCATTTTCTGCCTTCAGTGGTATTACACGAAATTACACTGAATTTCCAGCTCATTTTATTTAAGCTGAAGACATGATACACTACACATCACTAGTGAAAAAATTAATACATGAAAGAAAATTGTTCTCACAAGTCCCTCACTCAAAGGTCGAGGGAAGCAGGTAAGAATGCAGGTGTCTTTTTATTAATGAATCTCTGAAAGCCGCCCTTCCCATTTACTCTTCCCAACGTACTCTGACAGCTGAGAGTGAAGGCTCCGCGCTTGACAGTCATGAGAAACAGTTGGAAAAAGTTAGCGTTGATTTATTGAATACTGTCTTTTATCTTTACTGAAATGTGTCTTTCTTTCCATATGGGGACAGCGTGTGGAAGACAAGGGAAGGGTGAAGAAAAGGTACGATAGTGAGTCAAGATAAAATCATATATCTTGGTGTTTATTTTGTTTGTTTAACAGTGTATTCTAATGGGTAGTTAATGCTTTGGTGGTTGTGTGAAGATGAGCGAGCTACAACAATGTTTAGCTTGCTTTTTGTTATCTTGTTTTCAGGCTGAGTGCTGCTTTTGCTTGCAGCCAAACTGGAAACATTATAGAGGTCAGGCAAGCCAGTAGTTGGAGGCTCAGGCAATCAAATAGTTGGATGGTGAGGAGGCAATAGGTTGTAAATTTTTAAGCTTTTTTTTTTTAATATTGATTTCTATGATATGAAAAATATGATATCTGTATCTGTGTTTGAAAATCTTCTGTACTGAAGTATTATCTTTTTATTTTATCGAAATCAGTTTCCATAAAACTAATATTTTTTCTCAAATATTGATACTTTTTAAAGTAAAGGTTTTCATTAACTTCATATTCATTTTTTGCCTGCACTTTTTTCTATTCATCTGATATTCTTTAAGGTTTTATTTTCCCCACGCTTCTCTCCCTACCCTCTCTCTCCGCTGCACTCCGTCTCCTCCTGCTTCCTTGGAATTTCATAAGGAGCATCAAGTTGCAGATGTTCGCCAGAAGCTGTTATGTCTGCCGTCTTGATGAAGATGTTTATGTAATAATGGAAATTCAAATGAAGAATTAAATGTAGCAACAACGGCAGCAGCAACAGCAGAGAAGAAGAAGCAGCAGTAGCAGCAGCAGCAGCAGCAGCAGCAGCAGCAGCAGTAGTAGTAGTAGTAGTAGTAGTAGTAGTAGTAGTAGTAGTAGTAGTAGTAGTAGTAATGGCAGTGGTAGTAGTAGTAGTAGTAATGGCAGTAGTAGTAGTAGTAGTAGTAGTAGTAGTAGTAGTAGTAGCAGTAGTTGTAGTAGTACTACTACTGCTGTTACTACTACTACTACTACTACTACTACTTTTACTACTACTACTATTATTACTACTACTATTTTTATTACTAGCACTACTACTATACTACTTTTACTACTACTACTACTACTACTACTACTACTACTACTACTACTACTACTACTACTACTACTACTACTACTACTACAAGAAAGAGCAAAAGTAGTTTTACGAAATAGCCATAATACTGGATGTGGTAGAGGTCAACACTCGTAATAGTCGTACATCGCCGAGAGAATGGCAGTTTTTTGGTTCACATGGCCATGCTGTA
>NC_059291.1:32863727-32871227 GCF_017591435.1 Portunus trituberculatus | reverse complement strand
GGGAACCCAATCCAATGACAGGGATAGTAATCAAAGGTGGGAGACGAGGAGGTGATGACAAGCAAGGTGAGGGAAAGGAAGGGGAAGAGGAGGAGAGAGTGGGAGAGGGAGAGGGGGAGAATGAGAGCCAGGAGATGGAGGGAAAAGCGCTGTCTTCAAATGGCTTCTGTGCTGAGAGTCGGAAGTCATATTTTGCTCGCGTATGAAACAATCCTTATGAGATTTAGCTTTTAAACCCATGCTCCACAAAGGCTCATTATTAACGCTGAGATAGTGGAGCAAGAAGCGTGCAGGAATAGGAAGAGAAGGAAGAGAGGAAGGAGCAGGAGCAGGAGGAATAGAAGGAAGATGAGGAGGAGGAGGAGAAGGAGAAGCAGAAGGAGGAAGGATAATACAAGAAAGAAGCAAGAGTTATAAGACATTTGGGACGTTAACTCATTGCTTTGGGAAGGAAGGCTGTTAGGTGTCTTTATATCACGCAGGCATTTTTTCCTCTTCCTCCTCCTCGAGCACCCTCCCATTTAATGACATTATCATTTTTATTCTACTACTACTACTACTACTACTACTACTACTACTACTACTACTACTGGTACTTTAATAACTGTTCCAGTACTTCCATAGTGTTTCCATTAACGTATTTCTTTTTGGCTCACCGTCACGCGTCACGCAGCGAGCTACAAAAAATGTGGATGAGCATTAATCTTGATGACAAAGTTGTAATTCATATTTCAACTGCATTTACTTAATTAAATGTCACGCTATCATCATCACGGCTTTACAATTGTTATTATTATCATTATTATTGTCACTACTGCTGCTGCTGCTGCTGCTACTCCTACTACTATTGCTACCACTACTACTACTACTTCTACTACTACTACTACTACTACTACTACTACTACTATTGCTACCACTACTACTACTACTTCTGCTACTACTACTACTACTACTACTACTACTACTACTACTACTACTACTACTACTACTACTACTACTTTTTCCAAAACCACCACCACTATCACCACTACGAAATACCACCACCATTAAACATTAAGGTCGACCACACACACACACACACACACACACACACACACACACACACACACACACACACACACACCTGAGCTATCATCTGGACCTTCACCAGGAGGATTGCGTATTCACGTTATCCGGGGCACGAAATGGTCTAGTTAGCACATAAATATTTCCTTTCTCCTGCCCTTCCCTCATCCCTTTGAAGGCGGGCTGGTCCGAGGCTCCATTAACTGGCCGACACGTGATTCGTCTCAGTAAATCTTCAGGTCAGTGGCGGGTTGAAGCCTCGAGCTGAAGTGTAGCGGGGAATGAGCTCCACTGAAGCTTCATTCATCAGCTTCACGTATTCCAAGCGCCCGTCTCCAAATTGCGGAGGTGGTAGAAAGAGAAGAGAGAATGAGATGGAGAAGTAAAGAGAGAAGGTACAACACGGAAAGAGAGAGAGGGAGAGATTGAAGTGTAGGAAAGAGAATGACGATCGGGGGATAATGAGGACTGAGAGGAACACATGCAGGATGAGGTGGAGATACGTGGAAAGAGTCAGAGTGGTGAGTTAAAGAGATGTTCGGAGAAGAGACTGAGTAAAGAGATTAGGAGAGTGAATAGATGGAGATATAAACAGCACGGAGAGAGAAAAAAAAATAGAAAGACAGAAGTGGATGGAAGCAGAGAGTGGCAAATAAGAAAGAATAGAAGGGAAAGATTGGAACTAAGTGATGTTATAAAATGGTGAGATAAAGAAACATTATAAAGATGAAAATATAGGAAGGGTAAATATAGATAAAAAAATGGCGTAGAGAGGCTTGAAATAATAAAGAAGAAAATGAAATATATAGAGTGTAGAATATAGTTTCGAATATGGGACAGGAAGAAATAAAGAGAGAAATAGGAAGCAAAGATAGAGAGTAAGAGAAATTTAAGAGAGACAAATTGTGATGAATAAAGCACAAAGTTTTGCAATAATGGAAGAGAGCAAGATAAAATGGAGTAAGTGTGAAAATAAAGTATAATAAAGAGTGAAGGGAGGAAGGAAGCGTGTAAGGAGTAACGAAGTGGAAAAAGAACACTGATAAAAATATGGAGGAATTAATTGTGATAAGTAAAGCATAGAGAAGTGGAATAATGAAAGGAGGAAATGTATAATGAGGAGATGGTTGGTAGAAAATTTATAATGAAATGAAGAACAAACAAAACAAGATCATTAGATATATATTCAAATTTTTTTTTATATATTCATTTTAATTTATTCATTTAATATTTTCCTTTTTTTTTTTTTTTTTTTTATCCCCGCCTTTTTTTTTTTTTTTTTATTCCTACTTCTTCTTTTAGTATCCTTTTCATTTTCAGCTTACTTTATATTGGTTTCTCTCTTTGACACACACACACACACACACACACACACACACACACACACACACACACACACACACACACACACACACACACACACACACACACACACACACACACACTTTCTCTCTCTCTCTCTCTCTCTCTCTCTCTCTCTCTCTCTCTCGCAAACGAAACTTTTATTATGCATGAGCCTTACTTCCTTCCTTTCTTCCTTCCTTCTTTTCCTTCCTTCCTTCCTTCCTTTTCTCTGTCCCTCTTTCCTCTCTTCCCTCTCGCCCGCATATCCTATTTTTCCGGTCATTCAGTTTCCTCTCCCTCCCTTCCTTCAATTCCCATGGCGCGGCGAGGCCCATTATCGTAACCACACGTTAGTTATCGTACAGCCGCTACCACTCTCGTCCCGGTGCTCCTGTAGGCCTATCTTAATTAACAGTAGGCCGAGAGTGTGAGCGGAGAGGCGAAGATGGAGAAGGGATGTTGTTAATGGAATAGGCATGGCAGGAGATAGATGGAATGATTGATTGATTGAATGTTTAGCGCAATTTGAAAAAGAGTAAGGGTTTGGAAGGATAAAGCCACGTCTGTATAAATGTAGGATGGAATCTATGGACACTCAGAATGGAAGATAGATGGATAGGGGTGGGTTGTTGAATAATGTATAGTTAATGAGGAGCGTTTGTAAGGATGGAAAATTGACGTGGTCTCTCTCTCTCTCTCTCTCTCTCTCTCTCTCTCTCTCTCTCTCTCTCTCTCTCTCTCTCTCTCTCTCTCTCTCTCTGTGTCTGTGTGTGTCTGTCTGTGTGTGTGTGTGTGTGTGTGTGTGTGTGTGTGTGTGTGTGTGTGTGTGTGTGTGTATGTGTGTGTGTGTGTTGTGGTATTGGTCGTATGTAGCATAGTCATATTCAAAAGTTACATTTTTTTGTTTTTCACGTCTTATTAATTACATAAGGTCATTTCCCCGACATTTTATCACTGAAGTTTTTATACAAAAGCTGTCTCGAAAATAAAAGTCAACACTTCTGAATGTTTTATCCAGCAAACTTGTTCTTGTATCATCTTAGTTCATTTGTCATATCTTTTCTATCAATCAGAAGCAAGGTCGGGCTCAGCTGACTCATGGGACACTCCACTTATCACACTTCCACATAAGGATGTTTTGACATCTTGTCACTTACAACTCTTCCCATTTATCTTCCTCTCTGATTCCCTTCCATTCACTTCCGAATCAGTGATTATGTTTCCGTATTACATAAAAGATTTAGATATGTTTTCTGAAATGTGTACAGTATTACCAGGATTTAATAGAATCTCTGCCTCCTCTATGTTACCTGCTTCTAGTCCTCCAGCACTTATTCACTTCACTTCACATAATTTCACTTCACTTCACTTTCGGCTACGCTTCTTTTTACAAGTGACATGTATTGGAGCGAGCAATTCCGCCACACGTTCCCTCGACACTCATCCAACAACACCATCGAGACTCATTGCCTTCACCTCGCCAACTTTCCGCGCAGTGTTCAACAACTCATTGTGATCGACTGCTGTTTGCTTTTTTGACTCCCTATTTACATTGTCCTGTCGTACTTCACAAACTTCACCGCTATTTCTTCTCATCTATTATTTATTACCTCATGTTTTCTTCTCTTTTTCTCATGTATTACGTTTTCTTTTCTTAATATCATATACATTGACTTATTCACAAACTTGTAGTCGGAATTTAGGTCCTTTTTTGTGTTGACTTCAAATATGTTTTTCCCTACCCATATATAACATTTGTTTGTGTGTGTGTGTGTGTGTGTGTGTGTGTGTGTGTGTGTGTGTGTGTGTGTGTGTGTGTGTGTGTGTGTGTGTGTGTGTGTGTGTGTGTGTGTGTGAATTGCCATGCTATTCTTTACCAGGTATACTCCATGCACCATAAAAGTGTCATTCAACAAGAGGTCGATAGTGTTAAGTCATTCATTCCATAAATCGCTCATCAACTGCATGGAACTTCGTGGCGACGAACAATGACCGATATGCAGGATTCTCTCTCTCTCTCTCTCTCTCTCTCTCTCTCTCTCTCTCTCTCTCTCTCTCTCTCTCTCTCTCTCTCTCTCTCTCTCTCTCTCTCTCTCTCTCTCTCTCTCGTCAGCCTTGACCAGAGAGGTTTTCCCCAATACACCGATATTTGCCAAGGAGGAGTGTCAGGCAGCATCGCGGGGCTGGGCGGGGCGGGTCGGGTCGGGGCGGGGCGGCGGCCTGCACGTAGCAAGGCACCGGGCTGGTATTGGCAGGGTGTGAAGCGGCGATGCTGTTGGTGGAGTCATGAGCGAGTGAACGACAGAGAGAGAGAGAGAGAGAGAGAGAGAGAGAGAGAGAGAGAGAGAGAGAGAGAGAGAGAGAGAGAGAGAGAGAGAGAGAGAGAGAGAGAGAGAGAGAGAGAGAGAGAGAGAGAGAGAGAGAGAGAGAGAGAGCCAGTATTTTTTAGTATCTTCATGTTACACTTGAAACAATAATAGATAAAGGTGTATAGGTGTACACAAATTCACCTTGTATAAATTAAATAAATGAAAAACAAAAATAGTAATGCCCAGAAAACTGAGACAACACAATATTCTCAGGTGCATCCAAATCTGATACACGTGAATGCCGATACGGGTAAAGGATGAAGTGTAGCCATGAAGCGCAGACTCAATATTAAATCTTATCGATCGCCTCTGCTACTCTCTTACGACAACTCCTTACCATCGAGCGTTCCCTGGGCTCAAGCGTAGTTCAGGACAACAGTCGACTTAGCGGCGCTCTTTTCCACTGCGTTCACCGTTTTCCTTCAATCTGAAGTTCTTTGATCTGTTAGGAACCTATTGTCAGTTTTTGCTTTGTGTATATATTCATGAACGGATTGCTTTCTCACACAGACTAGTTCTATTTCAAGAAACCCTCTAAGACGATTGTGTATTTCCGCTACCCATCCAGGAATCTTGTTTTTAAACTATCAGTGATCGGAGAAGCACCTTTACATCTCCGACAATCTCCCACAAGAGCATGTTACAAGCGACAATATTAAGCGGATAGTAACCTTCGTGGAGTTTAATTTTTTAATTTCTTATTTATAGCGCTTGGCTTGAGGCTTTCTTCCATTAAAAATGATATTAAACTTCGAAACGTTTAGAAACATTGGCGCATGTTATGTCACCAAATCACAGGAGGGCTGACGAAAGAGGTAAACACAAAACACAATAAAAGGAAGCACTGACTGTTACTTGGCTTCCAACCATGTGCCCCGAGTATGTCAGTCCCTCCTTGGCATCCCTTTTCCTCCCGAGCTGTGTCTTAATCAGCCGCGAACACTTGTGTGTAGGAGGGAGTTCCCGCTGTGTTTAACCTGCTGCCTCTTAAGGTTTTAATTCTTGATGGTAATAATGATGACATAATTTGATGTTTTGAGGAATGGTGAGATTAGAGGATTGTTTAGGAATGGTTCTTACTTTGTGTATGTGTGTATAATAATAATAATAATAATAATAAACGGTTTATTAATTAGGCAATGTAAAAAATACACTGAAAATGTACAGGGGTGGGACATTACCACAATGAACTAAAAATGCTTAACCTAACTATGGATAAACTTAACCTAGAAATTCACTTATTTATTTAAAGCTCGCACAATAGTGGGCACCGCGCTGAGTCGGTACCTATCCGTGCGCGGTGCTCTCAAAGGCGCCACGCGATTATGGTGTCGGGTGGCGCGAGCAGGGGGAGGCACGTCGGGTGGTAGCAGGTGGCGGAGACGTGGATGACGCAGCAGTCCTTCCCCAAATTTTTCCAAGGCTTCCTGGTGTCTTGTGGCCAGCCTCGGCAGACTCAGGCAGGTCAGGGCGTCCTCGTAGGACCTGTAGGCAGGCCCAAGGATGACCCTGAACGCCCTCCTCTGAACCCTCTCCAGCTGTTGTCGTTGTGTGAGGTTCAGGAGGAGGACCACGCTGGGGCGGCGTACATGAGCTTAGGGAGTATAAAGATGAGGTACACTCCCCTCAGCTCATCTGCCGGTGCTCCCAGGGACCTGAGTCGGCGCAGTAAATAGATTTTATATGAGGCTGACCTGATGATGTTGGAAACATGCTGCTTCCATGTTAACTGATCATCCACCAAGACACCTAGAAGCTTGGTGCTGCGGACCACCTGGAGGAGTGAGGGCCCACAGAAAGCTGGGGAGGGGGAACTGCTGCTGTGGAGGTACAAATGTGCATCACCACGGTCTTGGTGTGGTTGATGGTCATTTTGTTGTCCTCCGTCCACGTCTGTAGTTGGTTTAGAGTGGACTGCAGTGCTGAGAAGTCTGGGTTGGTGTTGTTGACGGGTACGCCCACGGTGCAGTCGTCCACATACTTCCAGCGGTGGGGGGTGTGGACGAGAGCATCGTTGATAAGGATGAGGAAACACAGGGGACCCATCTTGGTCCCCTGAGGGACCCCGCATGTGAGCTGTTGGAAAGAGGAGACAGAGCCCTGATAACGAACGGCCTGACGCCTTCCCGTGAGGAAGTCTGCCAACCACGCTATCAGGTAGGGGGAGAGGCCCAGAGTGATGGCTTTATTTATCACAACAGTGTGATCAACAAGATCAAAGGCCTTCCTGAAGTCCACAAAAGCAATAGCTAGAGAAGTGTTGCGTTTGTCCAGGTGGCTGTGGACGAATTCCAGGAAGCTGACAAGGTAGTGAGATGTGGAGGTGGATTTAATATTGTGTGTGTGTGTGTGTGTGTGTGTGTGTGTGTGTGTGTGTGTGTGTGTTCATAAGTCTGTTCTCTCTCTCTCTCTCTCTCTCTCTCTCTCTCTCTCTCTCTCTCTCTCTCTCTCTCTCTCTCTCTCTCTCTCTCTCTCTCTCTCTCTCTCTCTCTCTCTTTAAATTATTAAGCTGTGGTAATATATTTCTCTCGGGGCCATTTCTCTTATCTTTTTTCTTACACATTTTTTTTATTAGATAAATGATCGCAGTGAGTGAGACAAATAGACGCAATTGAAGTGGCGTGACTGATGAATAGACAGAAAGGTAACTTAACATCGAAAGAAAAAGAAGATATTATGAATTATTGCCCAGTGATTTATCCCCAGTGAGAAATGTGAGATA
>NC_059291.1:32856227-32858727 GCF_017591435.1 Portunus trituberculatus | reverse complement strand
TCGAACCCCCGAGTCGAGTCACGTTTCGGAACAATATCCACTGCTCCTCCAGGCTCTTAAGTTTTATATATTATCAGTTGGAGAAGAACGATAACGTGGAATAGGGAAGCAGATGGATGGATAGATGGATACGTGGATGTGAGTTGGAGCAGGGTGGGGAAGGTAGGGAAGGTGGGGAAGGGGGTAGGGTGTGGGAGAGAGTATTATAAGTAACAGATGCACTTAGTTTTGTATGGCGATGGTGATGGTACCAGTGTTGTTGTTGCTGTTGTTGTTGTTGTTGTTGTTGTTGTTGTTGTTGTTGTTGTTGTTGTTGTTGTTGTTGTTGCTTAAAACTGAGAAAATAGAAGATACAGTAGTAGACTTTTGACAGAATAGTTGATAAGTAAATAGATAAAAAAAAGGATTGACAGGCGCACGCACACACACACACACACACACACACACACACACACACACACACACACACACACACACACACACACACAGAGAGAGAGAGAGAGAGAGATATTTGCAGTGTTTTCTATTTTTTTTTATTCCACCAAAAAGTGAACAATTTTTTCATGAATATTTCAAGGGCAATTCACGTTACTGTTGACTCTTACCTCCTTCCACCTCTCTCCATGTATCTTCTCTTCTTCCTCCCTCACTCCCTCTTTCCATGTCTCTCCTTCTCTTCTTTCTCGCTTTTCCTCCCTTTCTCTGCCACTGACACCTTTTCGTTTCTTTTATTTTTTTTCATTTTATCATTCCCTCTTCCCCTCCTCTCGTTTTCCCTCTTATCTCTGCTCCTCTTCTGCTCCAAACTTTTCTTTCCTATCAGTTTCCTATTTTTTACCATCATTACGTTTTCTTTTTATGTTTTTGCAGCATTTTTTCTTCCCATGCACCATTCCTTCACTTCTTCAATATGCTATCAGTCCTGTTTCTTCCTTTCTTTCAAACATAACTGGGCTTTATCAAAAAGAGCATAAGTAAGAGAACTGCTGATATGACATGGTTAAGTTACACATAAATTATCCTTAAACCAGTGAGCACCATGATACGGTTCCTTATTCGTTTTACTTACTATCTGGTGGTTCTATAGGGCTTTAGAAACTTATGTAGGGGATTCAAATAGTGAAGACTGGCCATTAGACTCTTCCTAATGTCAATGAAATGGTCTAATTGTACAGAAATTTAAAACGTAAAATGTGTCCCAGTATTAAATGGGTTAATGCACAATCAATATAGATAAGCTGGAATGTACAAGGAAGAATAATCGAGGGACTGAAAAATTTACCTCTCCAAGATAGATCGAGAGATTTGAAGGTGCATTGACGGGGAAATGTGGGTAGTGATATGATGCAGATATTAAAATTTCATAGCCAGGAAACAAGATGAAGCTTGTATGAGTGATAACCAGCTAAAAGGGAGATAGCCCCAAATATTGCTTTAGTACAAATAGGGTTGTGGATGAATGGAAGGAACTTAGCGTTAGAGGCACAAATATGGCATAGTTTAAAGAGAAGGTTCATTACTTGGGTGAACATTATAAAAATGCTTAAGCTCTTCAGTAGCAGGACGCGTTTTCTTATTCATTCTGTTTTATTATTTGAAGATTTTATATAGCTTCAGAAACTTATGGGGGAATTGAAATAGTGCCAACTCAGATCATTAACCTTCTGATCTCCATAGACTTTTGCAAAATGTAAATAAAATCGTCTAATCACACTAACAATTCACGATAAAAATGTCTTCCAGTACTGAATGAGTTAAGAGTGGTTATTTGTACACCAACCATTCTTATGTAGTGTCCTTACATATTTTTTCAATGTTTTATTCTCTATCTTTGTCTGCCTTTCTATTTCACTGAACCATTTCTCTTTTCTTTTCTCTGCCGCTTTGCTATCAATTATTTATCTCTGTCTTTCTTCCTGTCAGAAAACGGAGAGGTAATTCACCATAATACTGGAGTTAGTACAATGTAAAACACCATAATTCTCTCTCTCTCTCTCTCTCTCTCTCTCTCTCTCTCTCTCTCTCTCTCTCTCTCTCTCTTTCTCTCTCTCGTGGATTTTGTCACGAATTTCTTCCTTGTTTTTGGAATCAATCATGGAATCCTGGCTCTATACTTCCTATATAATTTGCAGTCTACTTTTCTTTGTTCAGTGGAGTAAAAGACTGGAAGGGAGAGGCAAGAGGAGGAGGAGGAAGAGATGGAGGAGGCAGAGACGAGAAGGAATTGGGGGACTTTCCAAAATGGTCAGTACATGAATCGGACGTATAATAGAAAGGTGTTGGTTAAATATTGACGGCAATGTTATCCGAAAAAAATTTAAAAAAGAATGACCTGAAAGACATTTCAAATTGATTCAGAACTTTACACTTTTGCCTTCATGGTGTATTTTTGGTAACATTCTCATAGTAATATAAATGAGTGTTTTTTAGGAACACATATCAGAGAGAGAGAGAGAGAGAGAGAGAGAGAGAGAGAGAGAGAGAGAGAGAGAGAGAGAAT